>NC_057826.1:2012500-2235000 GCF_910594005.1 Cervus elaphus | reverse complement strand
CAGTCAATGTGTCCGAAGTAAACTAAAGATGAGTAAGTCATGAGTTCTGTCCTCAAAGAGGTAACCTAACCCACAAGGATGAAAGGAATGGGAGAGGAGCTGAGAGCTGTCAAGCAATGTCTAGAAGGCAGAGGAGTGATGGCTGAATCCAGGCACAAGGAAAGAGACTGAAGGCTGAGTCAGTCTGCCAGAGGGAAGACCGACCAGATGCCAGAGGATGAGCCTCACAGAATCCCTCTGGGGCTCTGGGATTGGGGGCATCAAACACAGTGGATGGTGGGAGTGAGGTGTGCAGGTTAGTTACAGACTATACAATGAAACACTAGATCTTCACGTTCTCAACATTTCCTGGGCATAACCAGGCGATTCCTCCTCCCTCTGTCCCACACAAGTCAAGATTAATGCTGGATAAATTAAAAGGAAGAACAGGGATGAGACGCCAGACTAAGAGCAGAAGGCAGAATGGACATCAAGAGCCTGCTTCCCTTTGCCCAGCTGGCTGTCAGAATACCAGCACCCAGGCTTACCCTCATAGAGACCCTTCTCTGAAGAAAAGCAATGGCCCCAGAAGGAAACCTCTGGAGAGATGCTAAAATTTAAAAACAACTGGGTCCCAGGCCAACCATCCACAGGAAGCCCCATCAAGCACACAGCTTCCAATAAACTCTTCAGAACTTCACATTTAAATATGAAAGGACATCTGAGGAAAACCTGTGTTATAAGACACCTACTGCTTAGCTGCTCAGTCATGTCCAACTCTTTGCAACCCCATGGGCTATAGCCCACCAGGCTCCTCTGTTCAAGGGGATTCTCCAGGCAAGAATATTGGAGTGGGTAGTCATGCCCCCCTCCGAGGGATCTTCCCAACCCAGGTCTCCTGCATTGCAGGCGGATTCTTTACCCTCTGAGTCACCAGGGGGGCCCTAAGCAACCAGGAAAAGCAAGAAAGTTTGAGGAAACAGATAATGCAGGAAACAGAAGAAAATATCAAAAACCCTAATTAACATATTATGTAAGATAAGAGAAGGCATTGCTTTTTTAAATTTTTTCAAAAGAAAAGAACAGGATGTTGCAAGAAGAAGCAAGGGAAAACGTAAAGTTCTTGGAAATTAAAAATATGATGGACAAAACTTAAAAATTCAACAGATGATTTGGAAATAAGGTAGGTGAAATCATCCAGAAAGTAAGGCAATAAGACAGAGAGATGATCAAGACAAAAGGGAAAAAAATAAGAAAATTTAAAAATTAGTCCAAAGTTCAACTGTTAGAGTTTCTAAGGGTTGGAAGAAAATGTTTAAAAACAACACACAAACAAACAGATACAAAGACAAACCCACACCTTCCCTAAAACAGGAGCACAAGTCTTTCAGTTGAAAGGTTTTATAAAAACACAACAAAATTTTAAAAGCTTCCAGAAAGAAAAAAAAAGTGTGTTTACATAGAAAAGATGAACAACCAAAATGGCACATGACTTCTCAACAACAGAAGCTGGAAGTCAATCCAGTGTTACCTTCATAATATGGAGGGAAGACAACTTTCAATCTAGAATCATACATGTACCCAAACCACTGACTAAGAAAGAGGATTAAAGACATTTCTCAACATTAAGTTCTCTGAAAATGTATCTCCTGTGTTTGCTTTTTAGTAAACTATTAGCAGATATGCTCCAACAAAAGCAGCAAACCAAAAAGGAAAAACCACGGGATCCAGGAAGTAGGAACCATACAGAACACAGATGAGAGAGAAATCCCTGCACAAAGCCTGTTCCAGAACAGGCTCCAGAGCAATCAGAGCACATAACACCAGGAAAAAGAAAGTAGAAGGGGTACGTGATCTGATACGTCTGACCAAGAGCAAAACGGGACCGAGAGATGCTATTAGAAAAGCATGAGAAGAACTAGAGACAAAGGAAAAAAGAAGGGAGGGAGGGAAGAAAGTGTATATTTGTATATGTCCAAATATGCCCACAATCAAAAAGAAGCAGTGTTTATTAATAGGGAAAAGTCTAAAAGTTGCACAAGAAAGAAATTTGTAATCACGGTATGTCATTGGTCTCACTGATGCATGTAGTGTTTATGTAATAATACAAACAGTGTGAATTCAAAAGAAGGGAAGGGGGAAAGGTCTTAATTATCACAATACCAAGTCAAAGGGTAATATTTTAAATTGATTAAAAATCAAGAAAATTATGGTAAGGGTACACTGAATGTGCATGCTCAGTCATGTCCAACTCTTTGCGACTCCATGAACTATAGCCCCCCAGTCTCCTCTGTCCATGGGATTCTCCAGGCAAGAATACTGGAGTGGGTTGCCATTTCCTCTCCAGAGGATCTTTCCGACCCAGAGATTGAACCTCCGTCTCTTGCATCTCTTGCATTGGCAAGTGGGTTCTTTACTACTGGGAAGCCCAAAGATACATTACTGATTTTTAAAACAGTTCCATCATGAATTATAACATACAATACACAGAGAACAGTGCACAAAACAAATTGTACAGCCCAACGATTTAACTCAAAGCAGACATCCATGCAATCATTACCCAGCTCAAAACACAGAACTTTGCAAGCACCCCTGGAACTCTTATCTTTCTCCTCCTAATTAGCACCCTTCTCCTCCCCTACAACTATTATGTTAACTTTGAGAGGAATCACTTTATAGTTTTGCTAACTAACCAAGCCTCCCTAAAGCCTAGTTTCATCAAGACTGAGTGTGTATATGTGCGTGACTTCTTTCACACCTTAACATCAATGAGACTCATCTAGACTGTGATGCTTGCTATAGTTTGCTTTCATTGGTGTAACCTTTTTCACACATTATATTATACTCGATGATACAGGGTAGTTTTCAGTTTAGGGCCATTATGAATGGGCTAAATACCCTTTGACTTGGTATTGGTCTTCCCCTGTGGCTCAGCTAGTAAAGAATCCGCCTTCAATGCAGGAGACCCAGGTTCAATCCCTGGGTTGGGAAGATCCCCTGGAGAAGGGAAAAGCTACCCACTCCAGTATTCTTGGGCTTCCCTTGTGGTTCAGCTGGTAAAGAATCCTCCTGCAATGCCGGAGACCTGGGTTCAATCCCTGGGTTGGGAAGATCCCCTGGAGAAGGGAAAGGCTACCCACTCCAGTATTCTGGCCTGGAGAATTCCATGAACTGAATAGTCCATGGGGTTGCAAAGAGTCAGACACGACTGAGCGACTTTCACTTTCTTTCTTTCCATTATGAATACTGCTGCTATAATCTTTTCTCTCCATTATTTTTGGTATATATGTATTCACTTTTCCCTTGAATCTGTACATCAGATTAGAATTGCTGACTCAGACAATATGCCTTTGTCCAATTCTATTAGATAATACTAATTAGTCTTCCAAAATGGTTGTACCAATTTATAGTCTCACCAGCAGTGTGTAAGAATTCTCCTATCTCCAAACCCTGAGCACTTGTTGGTACTGAAAGTCATTTTTAATTTTAGGCAGTGGGTAGAACTGATGTGGTTTCTAATTCGCATTCCCCTGAAAAGTTAGAATTAGAGCACTTTCTTCACATGTCTATTGGACATACGGCTATCATCTTTTGTGAAGCCTATTATCCATTTTTCTGTTTCTTTTACTGATTTGAGGAATTCTTTGTATATTCTTTCCATGAGCCTTATGTAAATCATAGATATTGCAAATATCTCTAATTTGACTCACTCTCTTAACTGTGTCTTTTGATGAATGTAAGTTCTTCATTTTAATATAGTCCAATTTTATTGTCTTTTCTATGATTGGTTCTCTTGGATCCTGTGCTAGAATTCCTTTCCTAGCCAAAATCATGAGTATATTACCCTATATTATCTTCTGGATATTTTATTATTTTGTCTTTCACACTTAGATCTTGGATTCACTTGGAATGGATTTTGGTACATGTTGTAAATTTAGGGTCAAGTGGCTATATTGATATGTAATTGTTTCAGGACTGTTTTATAAACAAGGGGATAGGATTTTTAATCATTGATAGAGTGTCTGTGTAAACACAGTTCTGTTTGGGGACTCTTCATCACTAGTCTATTTCATCTATGCTGCACCAAGGCCACACTCCGTCAATTACTCTAGCAGAACAACAATAAATCTCAGGATCTGGTGGCCCAAGTCCTCTTTCCTTATTCTTCTTCAAGAGCATCTTGGCTACTCTTGGCCCTGTGTGTTTCCATATAAGTTTTAGGATCAGCTTATCAATTTTAATGAAAACCCTCTTGAGATTTCAATTGGGATTTTACTGACAGTTTGAGATTGACAACTTTTTAAAAAAGCGGAGCCCTCCATTTCATAAACATGACATATCCTTCCATTTGCTTCCATCTTCTTTAATTTCTCTCAGTGATGGCAAATGGCTTTCAAGGTAGGTCCTCATAACTTTTGTTAGATTCCTAGATATCTGATGATTTTTATTCTAATGTAAATTCATTGTGTATCTCTTTATTGGTAATTAGTAGAAATAGAATTTATTTTTTCATATTTACCTTGTATCCCGCCAACTTGGTAAATCCACATTTTAGATCCAACACTTTACCTGAAACTCCTTTTGAATTTTCTATACACATAGTTATAGTGTCCAATAATTGCAGTTTTATTTATTCCTTTCAACCCTAATATCTTTATTTCTCTTTTGTGCCTTATTGTATTAGCTAGGATCTGTCATGCAGTGATGAACAGAAGCAGTGAAAACTGACATATGTCTTTTTTCTTAAAGTTTTAAAATTTCACCCATTATGCATGACATTTCCTACTTTTTAATTTCACACAGTATTTTTTGTAGATATTCTTCTCCAGGTAAGAAAATTTTCTCCCTGTTTATTCAATAGTTTGTTGAGTCTTTTAATAAATCATGAATAAATGTTGGATTACATCACACATACTTCCTGTATTCATTGAGACGACCATATGATTTTTTATTCTGTTATATACTAAGTTACATTGACTAATTTTCAAAATTATTACCTCAACCTTACAATTCTGCAGATAATCAATTTGATCATGATGCAGTAATTTATTGCTGGATTCACTTTTCTAGCACTTTGTTTAGGATTTTTGAATCTATACTCATAAGTAAAACTGGCCCAGAATTTTTCTTATTTATGTCAAGTTTTAGTATCAATATTCTGCTGACCTCTTAAGACAAGTCGGGAGTGTTCCTTCTTTTCTTTTACCTGGAAGAGTTTATGGAAAATATGTGTTATTTCTTCCTTAATGATTTAATGAATTTAACAGAAAAACCATCTGGGTCTGAAGTTGTCCCTGTGGTAAGGTTTTTAATTGCACATTCATATGAGTAGAGATACAGCTACTCAGACTGTTATTTTTCTTTTTTTTTTTCTTTTTTTTGTTATTTTTCTTATGTCAGTTTTGATAAGTGATATTTTCAGAAAGTTTGTCCATTTCTTCCAAAATTTTCACTTCATAATTTGCCACAGTGTTATTCATCATATTCTGAACGTATCTTTTAAAGGTAGTGATGTTCCTTGCTTCATTCCTCATATTAACTATTTGTGCTTTTTTTTTCTTGATTAGTCTCACCAGAATTTATTGATTTTATTAGTCCTTTCAGTTTGCTGATACTATATATGGAATGTTTGTTTTCTATCTCATTCTATCTTCTCTTATTTGTTGTATTATTTCCTTCCTCCTAGCTTTTTAAAAAGCTTAATTGCTTCTCTTAGCTAATTTCTTGAAATTAATGCTTAGGTTATTTATTTGTAAACCTCTTGTGTTCTAATGTATGCATTTGAGACTTAAATATCCCTCTAGTCATGACTACAACCGTACTCCATGTTTGGTATCTCATACTTCATTGTCTTTCATTTGTAAACACTATGTAATTTTCATTGCCATTTTTTCCTTGACCCATGGTTGCTTAATTTATGAACATACAGGGATATTTCAGTTATCTTTTTGACTGTTGAATTCTAGTTTAATGTCATTGTTATCTGAAAACACACTCTGTATGATTTCAATCCTTCGAAATTTGCTGAGTTGCATAATGACTCAGATTATGAGCAATGTCGAAAAATATCTTCTGTGTCTTGAAAGAAATGAGTATTTTATGTTTGTCAAATGCACTGTTTTATAATTAGATCAGGTCTGTTAATTAACTTTGTTCAAACTGTCTATAATCCTAACTGAATTTTACTGTCTGCTCATTGTAGCAATTACTAGGAGAGATATGTTAAAATTTCTAACTATATCAATATCTATTTCTCCTTGTGTAACTATGTGAATGTGACTGTATGTGTGTGTATTTTAAAAATGCACGTAGATTTAGAAATATTTCATTTTCCTGGCAAATTGAATCTTTTTCATCATGAAATATCTTTCTTCATCACTGACAACACTTCTTACCTATTAGAGAGTCTACTTTATCTGACATTAATTTAGCTATAGAATCTTTCTTTTGGCTAGTGTTTGCATAGCATATCTTTTTACATCCTCTTATATTTGACCCTTCTGTATATTTTTAAATAATGAATGTATCTTTAGAGCAGTATATAGGTTTTTAAAAAATTCAATCTAATAATCTTTGACATTTAATTATTTACTCAGCTTATATTTAATAAAATTGCTGATATATTTGGGGCTAAATCTACTAGTTTTTATTTGTCTTAATCTAGTCTAGGATCCTTTTTCCCCATTTTCCACCTTCTGTTGAATTGAGTGATTTTTACTATCCTATTTTCCCCTCTTCTTAGCTTATTATTTATATATTCCTTCATCATTCTTTTAAAGATTATCCAGAGTTAAAAAACATGATCCCTTATTAATGGCTAATATTAATTAGTTTTTATCACTTCCTTTACAATATAAGAGCTTTGGAACAATTTAATTTCATTAATTTGTCCAGACTTGAGTTCTACTTTGATCATATGTATTTATTCTCTATATATTTTAAATTCCACAAGACAAAATTATTGTTACTTTGTATGGCTAGCATTTATTCATATTTAACTAATTATTATCTCTGTTATTCTTCATTCCTTCCTTTATCTCTGAGCTTTGATCTGGGATAATTTTCCTTCTGCCCAAAGGATGCTTTTTAGTATTTCCTTCAGGACAGATGTGCTCATAATAATTTTCTTAAATATTTTTAGTTTTTTATTCATTTCTGAAGAATCTTTTAGGTAGATACAGAACTTAAGATTGACAGTTGTTTTCTTTCAGCAACTTGAAGGAATCATCCATTCCCTTTTGACTTCTGTTATTTTTACTTGTTGATGCTCCTTTGAAGACAAGAGATACCCACTCCTCCAACACTGACCGCTTTTCAGCTTTTCTCCATTTTTATTTTCAGAAACTGTCCTGTGTTGTTCTGGGTGAGATTTCTTTACACTGACCCTGCTTGGTATCCCAGACCTTCTTGAGCAGCTCTGGGCCATTCACTGGTTTTGGATAATTCTCAGTCATTTCCCCAATTATTTCTCCTTTTCCATTTTCTCTCTCCCCACCTACTGAAACTCCAATTACTTGTATATAAGGCCTTTCTTCTATATTTCACAAGTCTTCCAAATTCCTATCATTTTGCCTCTCTGTGCATCATTTGGGTATTTTCTTCTGCCTTATATTCTAGTTCACTAACTCTCTGTTCAACTACATTTATTCTAGCAGCTTTATTAAAGTATAATCTTCCTACCATAAAAATGCACCTACTATAAATGTCTATTCAATGATCTTAGTACATTAGTTCAGTCATGCAAGCATCGCTATCACTATGGTCCAGTCTCACAGCATTTCCATCACCCCCCAGAGCTCATCTATTTAACTTCAGTAACTATATCCTTCATGTCTAGGTTCTTATTTATAATTTTCAGTTCTCTGGCAAATTTTTAAATCTTATCTTTTAATTCTTTGTATATATTAATCACAGTTATTTTAGAGTCTATATCTGATTAATTCACTATCTGGATCCCTTGTAGATACATCTTATTTGTCAGATTTTTTTCTTGGTTTTTTATTATGTCTTATTTTCTCATATACCCAGTTGTTTTTCATTGGTTGACAGATATAGTACATGAAAAACTCTAGTGAACATGAGGCTCTGGAAGATGTATCTTCCTCCAGAGAGGATTTTTGCTTTTGCTTCTGGCAGGCTTCTAAGCTAGTGACACTAATCTGAAAATATTTTATTTTTGGCTTCAGTCCCTGTGAGAGTTTTTCTATTTCTGGCTCATCTTGATTCAGGGTTCCAAACGAAAGCTGAGGTTGTTCGCTGGGTCTCTGCTCCTCGGCAGAACTTGAGGACATGTCCCCAGCCCCATGAGCTTGTTGGAAGCTCTAAGCTTTTAGTCTCTCAACGGCTACTTTTGGAACTGATCCTTGCCTTAAAGAAAATGCAAAAGCTGGGCTCACCTCTTAGAGGGGACTTTCCTCCCCCCAAATCTTAGCTCTGCAATTCCTCATGGCCTTGATGGTTCTCCAATACCTCTAAAACTGATTTTTGTTTTCAATTTTTAAGCAGCTTTTCTCAGCAGAAGAGTTGATCTAAACAAACTTGATCTACTATTGCTAGACATACTGACTACCGTTATAAGATGATCATAATTTATCATATAAATAATCAGGATGTTTTTGAAAATGAAAGGAAGCAGTATTAGTGATTGCATTGGGATAGTAGGCACAAACCCAAACCACCACAAACAAATCAAGATATATGGGCACCCCAATAATAATAATACATGGAGTATTTTGCTTAAAATATATAGATCAATTTAAAATTCACATTGGCCATATCAAGAATGTGGAGGTCTTGTCCCTTCCCTTTGTATTGACAGAATATTTGACATTAAGGATACAAATGAGGCCTTGCTCAATGTGGGACGATACCATTCAGTAGCTCATTGTATCGGTAGAAGGAGTTAACTATTCCACCCAGCCTGCAAGTTCATGGGCTCTATAAATTAATGTCCTTGGCTGAGACTTGGTACCTCCAAAAGAGTAGTATTGGAAACTCTTCCAAAGAACAGAGAATTTTTTCTAAAAAGATAAGAGGAGCTTTAGAAGCTGAGAAGAAAATGGACATAATTTCCAAAAAGAGTGCAGTGTACTGCATCCCCCACCCCGCCATCCGTACGCTGCTCTCATTGGCCAGAATCTCCACGCCCTATTCCATGGAGGAAACAACGCTAACAAGTGAAGGGCTAGCTCTGCCTTGGCTTTTGAAAGAGCGAGATTATCCACCGAGTCATCTTCTAAAGCGAACTCCTCTGGGCTGGAAAGCTTTCTCTCTGACCAGTGCCAGAGCTAAGCCCAAGGAGCTGCTCAACCGAATAAAACATGGCCGATACCCAATTACAGGCGCACCACATCTTGTATTTTGCAGCCTGACCCTTCCTGGAATTTTGATGATGCTATTCAGATTACACTTCCTTTTCTTCATCTGCATATTTTAGATGGCTTGATTCAAAACAATGTTTTGTATATAAACACCCCAACATTTTTCCAAAACACAGGCTTTATCAAGTATATAAAGTAATTTGGCACAGGCATTGTGTTTGCACCCGAGCAGGTGGATAATAGATTAGAGTTACAAAGATGTCCATGTATTTTCCCATGCACAGTGCCCTGCAGTAGAGAAAGAAAACTACTCAATGAAAAGAAAACAAATCATCCTTCCAACAATTTAACTCAGGTCCATATGTCATTCTCATCTACTAAAACCAATAGCAACGAAAAATAAAAGCGAAGCATTGAAAACATTGAGCCTAACAACAAAGTAATGAGTGAAACTCAAGGAGAGAGTAATGCTGAGGCCAATAACCCAGCTGAGATGATCTGTGGCTCTGAAAAATATTCAAGTGCGAAGTTCCTCTGCCTGCTATTAAATACTATCTGGAGAAAGGTTGGCCTCCTTAAGCAAGATCCAAAACCAAAGGAAAAAGGAGGGTAAGGTCTCTACTTAAGGGCTTGAGACGGCCCCAAGCCCTTTTCTCTCTTCCACATCATACAAATAACTAGAACCTCACCGTCACTGTATCAATCACAAAGTCAACAGAAAAAGTCTTTCTCCACTCAAAGCAGTCATCCAACCCCTTCCACAGCAGAGTCTTATCTGTATTGCTCATCTTCCAATGCCCTGCCTCTCCACAATATCCAGCACTCCCTAGACCTCAAGAAATATTTCCAGAATGACTGAATGAATTCTCATCACAACCCAGAAAGAGCTGAAAAGGCTGATCTCAACACTACAGGACAAACAACCAAGACAGATTAAACTGATTCCCCCGTGGAAATGCCACTGTTGCTTGCAGTGTCCCCTCCAAACTCCATGGCTTTTTATTTTTCTCCAAATTTTTATTTTGACACGTTTCAAATCTAAGAAGAAAAGCTGAAGGAATCACATAATGAATAAACAGCGGACCACAGTGCTGCATCCCTAAATACATTAAAACAAGAAACTTCTCCTTTTATTCAGAGGTTTGTTTTTTTTTTATAGAAAATATAGGGTGTTCAAACCTAAGCAGCAGCAGACAGTTTCAAAAGCTGTGAACAAAGTTCACACCTTCAAGGAAGTTACTGTGCAGTGGGGGGTTTAAACTACACAAACATGATGTGCTTCGGGATAATTAGATCCGAAACCTGGTGGCGCTGGTTATAAGGGAAGCAGGAGCAGTGAGAAATCAGGCTGGGCTGAAGTTCTGAGAGAAAGTACGGAACAGACACACACCGGTTACTTATCCATGTTAAAGCTGTTTCTTCTTTGTCCTAGACACACATCCAGACTACTTTTCTCAACAACCCCTCCCTGCAGACAGATGTGGCAATCTCACTTAGTGTTAGCTTAACAGAATGGGGAGGGAAGTGGACCGTGCCACATCTAGGACTGGCCGGTGGAAACACGTCACTCGTGAGTTTCGCATTCTTTCCTTTTGGGCCAGTGTGGTCCCAATAAGCACAATGACCTTGGGAGCCACAGACTGACAACGGCGGAGCCACAGGAAGGAAAGCGCCTCGCTCCCCACCCGCCACCCGGAGGAGAGCCATCCTCTAACAGGACACCCACTTTGGACACGCAAGGAACCAACATCCATTGTTTTGATCCATTGCAGTATGTTGGATTCATTGAAGCAACTCGTGTTACCCCAGGCTTCCCAAGTGGCTCAGTGGTAAAGAATCTGCCTACAATGCAGGAGATGTGGGTTTGAACCCTGCGTGGGGAAGACCCCTGGAGGAGGGCATGGCAGCCCACTCCAGTCTTCTTGCCAGGAGAATCCCATGGACAGCGGAGGCTGGGGGGCTACCATCCATGGGGTCACCAAGGGTTGGACACTACTTAGTGACCAAACGCGCACTCAAGTGTTACCTCAACTGATACAAGTTATGGCCTAATTACCCTAGACTATGTGTTAGAAGGTAATATTTTGAAAATAATCACTGTGCTTTTCCTTGACTGTTTTTTGCACATATGATTTTCACCCTGGTAGCCTAGATGCATTCATATGTTTCAGGGACTACTCGGATTATTAAATAAGGAAAACAAAGAGAAAGATTGGAGGTTCCTTTTCTGGTAGTATGGCAGAATAGATACCTCTCAAATCCTATGAAAACAAGCAAAAATGCTGGACAAAATATTTCTTGAAAAATAGTTTGAAATGTATTTATAATCTGATAGGAAAATGAGGTCCACTCACTGCATAATACTTTTATCAGCTTTCCCATTAAAGGCTTTAACAAACTGGGAGAACTTGAGCTTCTATTTTTATAAGTCAGCAAGGCATAGGGAACAGCAAATAAATTTGTTGGCTCTGACAAAGTCAGGGCCCACCAACGACAGGGCTCCAAAAGGCTACCAGAACTACCTGTCTCAAAAATTAGTGCTGAGCAGAGGGGAGAAAGTTTTACTAAAAATTTGTAACCACAGACAATCCTCACATGGGCTTTGAGTATGAACGGATTGTGTGGCTGGCCCCCAAACCTCCAGTTGAGAATTTCTAAGTCCTTGCTTTACAAATTGGTGATAAACCCCGGCACTCAGGAGAAACAATGCAAAATCTAGGGAAACTCACCTTCAATTCATACCTCAAATAATTCCCACCAGTAAAGTCTCAAAAAATAATAATAGTAAGGTTACATACATACAAATGAACCTACCTACAAAACAGAAACAGAACCATATTCAATATTTTATAATAAACCATAATGGGAAAGAACATAAAAGAATGTATGTGTGTGTATACGTGTGTGTATATGTATATGTGTGTGTATATGTGTATGTGTATTTATGCGTGTGTGTATGTGTGTGCCTATGTGTGTATGTGTGTATATGTGTGTATGTGTGTGTGCACATAGGTGTGTGTATATGTGTGTATGTGTGTGTGTATGTGTGTACATGTGTGTGTATATGTGTGTATGTGTGTGCATGTGTGTACATGCGTGTGTATGTGTATATGTGTGTGTCACTGAATCAGTTTGCTGTGCAGGAGTAACTGACACAACACTGTAAATCAAATCTACTTCAATTAAAAAATCAAATTAAAAAAATAAAGTCACAGTAAAATAAAACAAAGTAAAATAAAAATCACAAATAGACACATGTATAAGAAAAAGCATCATCAACAACTAACAGAAATGACATAGTAGAACTGAACCTACGGACTTCAAATTTTAAAGTGATCAATGGACATAATATTGTACATCAACTCTATTTCAGTTTCTCAAAAGTCTAAAAATTATCAGACACACAATATAAAATTAAAAATATAGTAGAAAAAACATATGTATATATAATAGAAGGAAACAAGTATGTAAACTGTGCGCAAGATGAGCTAGATTAGATACAGAAAATGAAAAAGACTGAAAAACCTGTCAACTGTAGCACATAAAAATATAGAGACAGAAAATGTGAAAAAAGAGGTTAAAACACAGAGAAGACCACTGAAGTCTAACATGTACCTAATCTAAAATTCAAAAATAGGAAAAAAAACCTACACAACAGGGACAGTTCTCTGAGAATCTTCTTGAACTGATGAAAGAAATCAGTCCACAAATTCACAAAGCAAACAAAAAATCCTAAGCAAAATAAATACATAAAAAAAGAAATTCACATCTATAGACACTTTATAATAAAACTGAAGAATGCCAAAGACAAAAAGAATATCTTCAAAGCAGCCATACTGTACTTTTGAAAACAGAATACCTTTGAAGACAAGTGGGAATTAGATTTAGTATTGATTTCCTAGCAGCAGAAGACAGAAAACAATGGAACATCGTTAACATGTTGAGAGATAACCAGAATTTTTAAAAAATAATTTTATTTTATTCATTTATTTTTGGCCACGTTGAGTCTTTTCTCTAGTTGCAGCGCCCAGGCTTCTCACCGCGGCGCATCTTCTTTTTGTGGCCGAGCACAGGCTCAGGGGTTACAGGCGTCCGCAGCTGGGGCTCTGGGGCACAGGCTGAATAGCTGCAGTACACAAACTCAGTTACTCCACGGCATGTGGGGTCTTCCTGGCTCAGGGACCGAACCTGTGTGTCTTGCACTGGCAGGAGGATTCTGTACCACGGAGCCCCAGGGAAGCCCTAAGCTGAATTTTACACCTAACAAAAATATATTTTATACCTAGCAAAACTATAATTTAAGGGAGAGAGGAAAAAAAAAAGAAGGGAATGAATTAGAATTTTCCAACAAACAACAGGCAAAATAGGTCTCCTTCAACTGATTCTCACTTAATGAAATCTCACTTAATGAAATCTATGAAGAGAAATAACGGCAGGGAAGGGAGGGCACAAGTCGGGGAAGGAACCACGAGCACAGAACGTAGTAAATATGTGGGTAAATCTGAAGAAACATTTATACTGTAAAATGACAACATCTAACCTACAAGGCTAAAATAAAAACACAGAACTAAAGCACTGCGTGAAAAATGGGACCCAAGCTAGCAGGGGAGGGGGCCGAGGGGTCATAATGACTGGAATTGAATGATCTAAAGTCCCTGCATTGTTTACGAGGAGAGGAAAGATACTGATTCCCTTCAAACTCTTAAGTATGCATGCTGAAATGTCTAGAGAAGCACTGAAAGAAATAGAGTGTAAACCTTCCAAACTACTATAGCATAATATATGAAATAAGGGAAAAAGTCAACTCAATAGAAGAGAAGAAATGAAAGAAAAAGAAACATGAAGAGGTAGGACAAATTGAAAGAATGAAATAACATGAAGGAATACAATGAAATAAATCTGAAATTGCAACAAATATAAATGGATTATATAATTCATTCAAGAGATATTACAGACTTCACAAAAAGATCCAGCATTATGTCATTTATAAAAGATGCATCTAAAATATAGGACATAGGGCTTCCCTGGTGGAATCTGCCTGCCAGCGCAGGAGACGTGGGTTTGATCCCTAGTCCAGGAAGATCCCACATGCCGCAGGGCGGCTAAGCCCTTGAACCACAACCATGGAGCCTGTGCTCCAGAGCCCGGGAGCCGCAACTGCTGAACCTACGCAACGCAGCTCCTGGCGCCCAGGAGCCCTAGAGCCGGTGTTTCACAGCAAGAGAAGCCACACCATGAGAGGCCCCCGCCTGGCGAGTAGAGAGCAGACCCCACCCGCTGCACCTGGAGAAAAGCCTGGCGGCCACCAAGGGCCAGCACAGCCAAAGATGAGCAAATAAATGAAAGCATTTAAAAGTACAACACAGGACGTGGAGAGTCTGAAAAAAAAAAAAGAACGGAAACCTAATAGGAAAAACTAACAACAAAGAAGCCGATTATATCCCACAGATGCCACACAAAATACACTTTAAGACAAAACTGCTGTGAGAAATAAAGTGTGCTACTTCATAATAATAAAAACATTCAAATCTCCAAGAAGGTGCAAGAATTCTAAATGTGTACACACCAAATAGTGTAACTTCAAAATATGTCAAGAAAAAAATCATCATCTATCATCTTAGTAACAGATTTTCAACACACTTTTCTCAGCTAAAAAAGTACATCAAATTAGGATAGTGGTCATCTTACAAAAGATGGTGGCTCAGGGCCATGAGGGGACTTCTTGGGTGAAGCTAACATTCTATTTTTTTTAGTATAGGTGCTGGTTACATAGGTGTACTTGCTTAAAAAACCATCTGTCTACAAATGCAACCACAGACAAATACACACACAGCATATGTTTACATATATATTTAAATATACACATCTATATCCATATATATTATAAATGGTGTGCATTTGTGTGTATACATGCATAATGTTTCCATTTACATGAAAGCATGCACAACTAAACCATATGCATTTTCACAATAAAAAAGTATGTGGCAACATTATAAAGAAAAACAATACAAGCCAGAAACAATACACTTCACATCTACTTACATCCAAGCAGAAAGAATTCTGCCATTCTTAGCTGCAAGGGAGTCTTAGAAACAAGGTAGTTAACGGACATATGTTGGAAGCTAGTAGACTCTGCCACAGGCAGAAATTCCACAGCCTTGAAAGTCAGGGATGGGATTTTCACCCTTTACAGGAGTCCGGAGGACCCAGCTCAGAGAACAGACCTGCAGACAGTAGGAGATGCTGCCTTCACCCATGAGGGACAGTGAAGTCCCTAATCTTTCTGTCTGGCTGGTGGAAGGATGGGATGGTGGAGGGGAAGTGAAAGAAGAGCCCACCCCTTCCTGAGTCCAGTGAATGATGGCAAAGAGAAAGCAGATAAGAAGACAGTGCAGACTGCTTGTCTGACTTCTCCCTGGGGGATTCTGCCTCTTGATAGAGGAGGTACCTCTGAGGACAGAGGGGTGGCCTTGTGCCCACAGCCCTCCAGCATCCGAAGCCTTAGAAAGAGGAGGGAGAAGAAGCCTAACGCCCCTCTTGCGAGCAGTTTAGGGACAGAGGTCTTCAGCAGGACGGAAGAAGGGAAGGAGTCAGGAGGGACAGAACCCCCAGCAGGTTGCCGGCCATATTCTCAGAGTCAGACACCAAAACTCAAGATGAGGAGGGGACCACGAGGTGGATTTCAAAGACAGCAGCAAGGAACCCTGGCGACAAATGAGACACACGGCCCACGAAACACCGTAGCCAGGGCTGGGGTCAGGGTTTAGGGCGGGAAGAATGGACCGCCCCCCACTGGTGGCCCACCTCCCCCCCACTTCCTGGGGTCGTCTCCCAGATAAACTACCCACCCTGGAATTCTCCTGGCACGGACAACTGTGAAACTAAAACAGGCATTTATACCTGCAGAGGAACTCAGGGAGGGTACCACTTGCGTCCGTCAAGATCAGTTTAGAACACGAACTTCACAAGGGCCACGCTGGGGGATACTCCCAGTTTAAGAAGCCAGTCCGTTAGGCAACGGATGGCAGACTCTGCCAGCGACCGCATCCCCTGAACACCCCTACCGCAGAGCAAAGTCCCCGGGGTGCAGCGGTCACTCACTAACTGTTCATTCAATGAATGGGTGTACAATTCGTTTCCCCAGACTGGCACAGATATATCTTGGGCATGTCCCTAGATCAATGCTTTAAAATGATTTCACAGGCAAAATCTGTGAGAGCCTGCATGTGAAGTATGAACTAGTTACTGACCACTCACCTGAAATCTTCAAGAGAACTGGAAAATGCCAGGCAACTGCATCGTTATTGAAAATGTCCACATCGGTTCCATTTCGAGTTCCAACCAGTCACATACATACCAGGCCAAGTGGGATGCCTGGTGAAGATTTAACTTGTCACGTTTCCTGTTTGCTAGCAGAAAAGCAGAGCTCCTTGCTTAGATGAGGAAATCAGACTAACCCAGTTTTGCTTGGTCTCTATAAACACATGTGGAGTTTGTACAACTTGTGGGTAAGGATGTCCCAAGAAGGAGATAGCCAACACCCTCTTAATCTGACAATTTAAGCCAGTTTTTTTTTTCATCCCAAAATAAATAAAGGAAATATCCCCATATTTGCATGTTGGAATGTTTTAAGCAGTTCGTGTGAATTAAAAAAGACAGTGAAGGACAGGGGAACCTGGCGTGATGCAGTCCACGGGGTCACAGAGAATCAGACACGACTGAGTGGCTCAACAACAATAAAAGAGAACGTTGTCTAGGAAATCTGTCTTTATGGATGCCACCAAGAGAAATTCTAAATGTAATATTTGGGTAATTCAGGAAAATCATATCCCTGCGGTAAGAGCCTTTTGTTTACCAACTCGGTGAATGTGCTCAGGGACGCATGAAGGGAAATTCAAACGATGAAGACGGATTAAGGAAGATAACCTCTGACAAGGGAGCTAAAATGTTCCTCCCATCTGTAATGGTCGGAAGATGTGGGAATACAGAACATCAAGAAGTAAAACCCTACTTCTTGCCAAAATCAGAACAAATATTACCCCACCGCCACCCCTGCCATTTTTTCCCAGGAGGAGACTCCGTCTCAAGCATGGACGGAGCTCTCAAGGATCAGCCCTGGAAGAGACACAGAGGAGCAGGCGTGAGGGAGCCAGTGGGCTAGAAGATGCCTGCAGCTCGGAGTCAGGGGGCCTGGGGGTGAGAGCGAGGTGGCTACCGGAGGGTTTTGGCCCTGGAAACATAGTGACCTTGGTCTCTTCATCTGTAAAACAGCACGTGAATGCATATTATCATTATTTCTTAGTAGTAGTAACATTATATTAATACTAGATTATCATAAGAATCAATTGGGTCAGCACCTGATAAATGAAAAGCCCTTACCGATTTGAGGTGATTTTTCTGTATTATCCAATACTGCCAAACTTAACATGAGTAACTTACTTCTTTTCGAGACCATTCTAAATGCTAACTCCAGTCCCATGAAACCATATGACAGTCTTAATTTAGAGCCATTATTTAAAAAGTGAAAGTGTTAACTAGTCATTAAATGGTAACTGTTTTCATTTTAAAGGCTGCAAAAATGTTAAGTTTGCCAAGTCAGAACATTTCAGAGTTTAAAGAGATATCTGAGGTTACCTAAAATGTAACCTTGTATAATATACTAAAAATTGTCTCTTCAAGTAGGATTTGCTACTGTCTGAATTTTAAGATGTTTTGGAAAGATTGAAGGCAGGAGGAGAAGGGGACGACAGAGGATGAGATGGTTGGATGGCATCACCGACTCAATGGACATGGGTTTGGGTAAACTCCGGGAGTTGGTGATGGACAGGGAGGCCTGGCATGCTGCAGTCCATGGGGTCACAAAGAGTCAGACATGACTGAGCCACTGAACTGAACTGAATTTTAAGATAAAGTGCCGTCTGCAAAGGCAACGAACACACACTAATGCTTAGAGTCCTCCATTACCAACTTCAGCAAGGCCGCGGTAACTGGACAGCTTTGAGTTCCAAAACAACGTCCCCAAGGGCACTGGCGAGTAAACGCTCACTGGAGGAGGATCCCTGGGCTGCGGCTATGAACACGCCCCGGGACAGCTCCATTCGTTTTCTATGACGGGACACACTCCTTCTTCTTTGAAATGCAGGTGGGAGAAGGAATAAGACAGGTTTCCACAGCCCACACGTGAAAACCTTTATTCAACTCAATTCAACAAACAAAAGTTAAACACAATCATTTTATCTGCCACCACAGCCAACTATTTTGTGCCTATACCAGCTTCATCTCTCTAGAGGAAACATCTTCTTTAAAAAAAGAAAAAGCTGCAGCACAAATTGTTGGAAGGTCTGTGGCTTCCCAGAATATCGATGACTTTGATCGCCCTTCCGACCCCACGCAGGGAACAGAAGCACAGTGGAACTAATAGGAGGAGCCTGCAGACGGGAGGGGCTTCCCTGGCAGCTCAGACAGTCAAGAGTCTGCCTGCAATGCGGGAGATCCGGGTTCGATCCCTGGGTTGGGAAGATCCCCTGGAGAAGGAACGGCTACCCACCCCAGTATTCTTGCCTGGAGAATCCCATGGACAGAGGAGGCTGGCGGGCTGTGGTCCACAGGGTCACAAAGAGTCGGACAGGAGGCTACGCCTTCTACTCATGTAAACTGTGCAGCCCCCAAGAAGCAATGCAGGGAGGTCTGCTGCGCCCGGAGAAGCATAGGGCTACTCAGCCTGCCGTCTCTGCTCCTTCCTTCCGCCACGACGTGCGTGAGAATCACGGAGTTGTCAAAATTCGTGGAAGGGAAAGGGATCCCTCCGTCCATCACCCCTAGAAACCTTAGTATTCATGACCTCTGGGATGGAAAAAGGGGGACC
Organism: Cervus elaphus; assembly: GCF_910594005.1. Lineage (NCBI taxonomy): Eukaryota > Metazoa > Chordata > Mammalia > Artiodactyla > Cervidae > Cervus > Cervus elaphus. The sequence continues at coordinate 2,215,836 of NC_057826.1, read as the reverse complement.
CAACACTGCCATTTCAGTAAATCTCATAACAGAAGAGACAATCAGAGAATATTTGATGATATTCAAATATCATCCGCGTGTTATCATTTTCCTCAACACTCAAAACACCACTGTGACTGCCAGGCAGATTACACAGCTTGGCAAACCTTCATTTCATGAGTGACACTTAATACGAAACCATCTTCACTGACAAATTGAGGAACAGTGATATAACAGATCCTGAGGTGGCACCAGAATCAGTCCACCGTCCAGGACGATGAGAATCCACTCGTCTCAAACACCTCCACGCCGGCCCCGTCACGTCTAGGCAAGGAGGCCCTTCACAAACCTCCCCTGCCGGCCCCTCGTCGCTGACACAAGCAGGCTTGTGCAGGGCTTGTGCAGGCCGGCTCCACGCCGAACGGCTCAGCGGAGCCGCTGTCCGGCTCGCGTTTGCTCCCTGGGCACTGGCGCCCTCTGCAATTGTCAGGGCAGAAGTTGGTTCTCTCCTCATCTCAGAAGTTCCAGGACTCTGCAGGCAATTCCCCCGGGGCCTTCCTTAGAGACGACCTGGGGCACTTTAAAAGCAGTGGTTTCCCAACAGCTCACAGGGGTCCTAGGCTCCTAGGGCACAGCCCAGGAGAGGACCATGGACTCGGGGCTCCTGGCGCTGGGTTCCCGCCAAAGCACTTCTCTTTTTATCCCACTCACATATTAGGGTCTTGCCTAAGATTCCATTTGGTGCTGAATATAAAACCAAAACGATGTCTTCAAAAATGTGTGAAAACCACTGCAACAAGCCCTCCCTAAGGCTCTCTTAACGCCCTCCCCAGGCCACCCCCTTCGAATGGAGGTTTATGTGCTTCTTTGCCTCTAAAGAACCTCTGCCTGTTTCCTCTTTCAAACTTTGAAACATGAATTGAAACTACTAAATATATTTATTTATAATACTCAAAAATTAATCTGGAGGTTTGCACAACAAATCTTTTCAAGGTGAAGATTTGCTTTTCTCATATAGACTCTAGCCTGGCTTTGACTATACCCCTGCCTCAAATTCCAACTCTCCCAGTAAACCGTCTGCAACGGAGGCATACACCTGACATTTAATCTTTACGGATTCTGCTGTTACAAGCCAAGAGAGGAATGAAGTGGCCTCGTTCCCTTTACCTCTCCACAAACCTGGCATTTGATTGGTACTCTGGGCTAATTATTAGAAATTTGGCATAGTCATCAAAAAACGCCAACTTCGGTCAATGTCTATATATCTGACAACTGAAAATGAACTGGAATTTTACTGAACATCTTGTTAACGTGTGTTGGTCAAATAAGTTGTACATAGCAGGATAATGATCAATTTTTCTAACCTCAAAGCCAAAAATAAATGAACAGAAATGCCAAAGATCTGAAGTAATTTAATTGTACTCCTCAACAGTCCATTTAAAAACGAAACGTTCTGAGCAAACTCCTTGACAGACCATGGAGCATGAAGGCAGATTCTTGAAACCAACAAATCCCATTCATTTCCTTCAGTTTGTAAAAACAAGCAACTGACAAGTTTCCTGCCAATGAACATAGCTGAAGATAAGAAAGCTCCTTACAGGAAATCCTTTGCTAAAGAGAACAGTTATGCCATTAAGGTTAATCTTTTTCACCAAATCTCAATTAGTTAAACATCTGACCACATGGGATCATGAAATACATGCTAAATCACCCCCAGTGATGCTGTATTGCTTCTAATGTCTATATCTCCTAGGACATAGATGCAGGGTGAAGAGAAGTGAAGTGAGAGTCGCTCAGTCATGTCTGACTCTTTGCGACCCCCATGGACTATACAGTCCATGGAATTCTCCAGGGCAGAACACTGGAGTGGGTAGCCTTTCCCTTCTCCAGGGGATCTTCCCAATCCAGGGATCAAACCCAGGTCTCCCATATTGCAGGCGGATTCTTTACCAGCTGAGCCACAAGAGAAGCCCAGATGCAGGGTAGTAAGTAAATATTACAGTACATTTATGATTCTTTCCACCTCCTCTCCCTGCTCCCCCTCTATGCAATTAGTTGATGAAAACAAGGGAAATTTTCTGCTTGTTTTTTAAAAAGATCAAAGTGTTAGTTAATTGAGATTAAAATTGACCATTTTCAATTAAGATTAAGCAACACAAAGCTATAAATCATCATGACTGTAAGAAGGATATTTCTAAATGAATATCAAGCACTTCAAAATTTAAAGACCACCATGGACAAGATTAGAAAACATATAAGAAATGTACTGGCTATATATTTACAAGCTTCAATGTTGTCCCCCAAAGTCACAATTCAGCCTCCTTGGCTAACGTCTTGCTTAGCAAAGTGAAAGGGGGAGATCCCCAGATGTTTCCCCTTTCTTTCCTCTCCTCACTAAAACCACCACCAAGATACTGAACATATTCACAACCCTGAGCTGGGAGCCTCTCAATTATCCTAAAAATTAAAGCACTCTTCTCTAACCACAGAAAAGGAAACTTTTTCTAAGTTAACTGAATAATAATAATTGCAGTTTTGAAAGAGCTCTTAATTCCGTGTAGGAGTATCCTTCCCCTACTCAGTTACTGAGAACACCCTTCCTTATCACCCAGAGCACCAGATTCGTCAACCATCCTGCACAGGGAGCCTTAGAGAAAGCTCCAAAATGCCACAGTTCTTTACATTCAATTGCTACAGTTCAAGTTCGAAGTCTCTTGCAAACTGAAACTCTTCAGTATACTGTCCCCACGTGACTCTTCCGCTCCAGGTAACAGCCTACAGTCTTTACAGCTCCACAAAGAGCAGACACACGAATCAGTTTGCTCCCACAATTAAGTGATCAAATACATGCTTCTCGGCCTTCCCCGGCGCAACTTCGAGGTAACAAAATGCAAAGTAGTAAGCGTGTGTGCTCACCCTTGCTTTCAGCCCTTTTCCTCACATCTTTCCATAAAAACACAGTTATGAAATCCAGGAGACTGCATTTTTGGTTGTTGTTGTAAAATGACCTTGATTTGACAGGCACGGTCTCAGGTTTCAACAGATGCTGTGGGAAAGCTTACAGAAGCCAGCATGTTCTCCAGGCATCTGTGATGACATGCAGGCTTTTTTTTTTTTTTTAAGTGGTGGTTATGGTAGTGTATGTGTGTTGGGGGGTGGGGGGGAGGTTACTCGTTTCAGTTTCCATGACAACCATGTCTCTACTCATGGGTTATTAGATACCATCCACTTCCTGTGTCTAAATTTTTAAGCCAATCAGAAAAGTGTTTATACATTTAACAACTTCTGGGACTGTCTTTCTTTAATTGGGGTGTTTTAAGCCTCAAATGAAGTTGTCCACCAGCCTTATGTTTTTCCTCTTATATAGAACATTTCACATTTACCAATTCACATTCTTTTAAGGTGAGGGATGCCCTTTTTCTCTGAAAAGCATTCTCCTCAAACCAGACGTCACAATCTTATGAGTGCACAAAGATTTTGATTGTTGGCTCTTCACGGCCTTTTTCTTTCACTGTTACAGACTAAAATTTAGAAATTTAGTGCATGATACATGCACAAGACACTTACATTATCAAAGCAAAGATACAGTTAAGCACCCCTCCGCCGATGGTAATATTTAACTCTTCAGATCCAAAAAAAGGTTAGGAAAAATTATTCTGAGTTGGACAACTTTGCATTCTACAACTCCCAAGCAGAAATCACCGAGATAGCATTGTAAAGTGATATGTCTACAAATGCAAGCTAGTAGCTGACGTCTGCAAAGAAATTTGTCACCAAAATGGCCTACTTTATTTGAATAGAAGCAAGAACAAAAAACTAAATACCAAGGTGTCTCAAGCCAAGTGCACCCGAGTTAAAAATCAACCTTGCAGAAATCTGGGCCCAAGAAGGCTACTCTGAAATGACAGCATGATTTTCAAAGATGGTCTTGGGTGACTGTTTCCCTAAGTCTCCATCTAACTGACCAATCGGTGTGACAGCAGAGTGGGCTGGGGTCATCTGTGCAGTCTGCCGAGCTCTGCGCTCTCCCCTCTCTAAGGCAGAGGCAGGCGATCAATGAAAACCAGGGAACAAAAGGAATATAACAGGATGTCTTCCTCAGTGAAGGAAAATGATTCCCTTTTTCCTCAATGAGCCAGTCCCACCCAGCCCAGGACAGCTCCACATGGGAGCTCCCAGCAGATCAGACCTTGGGGCTGAAGCACATTTTATATTTGCAATCCTGTGTCCCAACTGCTGGCAAATGTGTCACCTTTAAGCACACCCTGTGACAGAGGGCTCCCGGAGCCCAACCAATTGAAACTAATAAATTAAATAAATTAATAATCCCACCACGAAAAGCTGCCGAGAAGGACCGCGTTTTCCCTTCTCCAAATGTCTATCGGGCAGTATAAACAAAGCAGGAAAAATAGTCTCTCCAGCCTTCCCAGCCAGGAATCATGGTTTTTCTCCGGCAAACAAGGCTTCTCCCAAAAGAGAAATATTCTTACTGCCTTCCAAGGAAACTCTCGTCTGTAGATGTCATATCAGGATAACCAGTTACAGTATTTGAAAAGAGGTTTAAACTGCCCCCAGATTTGACACTCCGTTTATAATTGATAGCAAAACAGTTGCGACAGCAATGCTGTAAACTCTGCCAGCCAAACTCCACATTTAACACATTAGTTCCTTGAAAATAAAAGTAATGTCTTGGGGAGCCCACAAAAGTAAAGACTCAGAAAGTAATTAACAGAATTACTGCAATTATTTGATCATTTTAATAAATTATCCACTTGTCTGCTGGGTTTTTTTTATTTTATTTTTTTTTTAAGTGACTATCCACACATTCCTGAGAAACTTTTTTTTTTTTTAATGAACTTACTTTTGAGACAGAACTAATGAAAAATATGCAACTCGCCGTCCCCCGGATCTCTCCCGTGTGAAGTGCAGGCTATAAATCCATCCGAAACCAGGTTGGGACACGGGGACGGACACCTTAGAAAGAGCCCCGGGTGCCCCCAAAATGCAGCAGAGCCCGAACGGCGAGGGCGCCCCGCGACAATGCCGAAGCAGCGCAGGGGCTGCGGGGGCGGGAGAGGGGCCCCCGGTCGTTACCTGCGATCGGCCGCGCGCCCCGGGCTCCTCGCGGCCGCATCGGGGGGCCGCGGCGGCGCTGGACTCGCGGGGGCCCCGCCGCCGGGCCGCGCCGTCTCCGGGCCGAGCTGCCGCCGATCGCGGCCGGAACCCGGCTCCAGCCCGGCGCCCGCCCGGGTCGGCGGCTCCGCGGGCGCGGGCCCGCCGGGTCCTAGCGCGCGCCGCCCGCCTGCAGCCGCACGTCCGGCCCCGGGCAGGCCGAGCCGCGGCCGCGGCAGGTGCGGGCGCGCCGGGCGGCGTGTCCGATCCCCGCCCGGGACGCCGAGAGGAAAGCAGGGGCCCCGCGGAGCGCGCGGGAGGCGGGTGTTCGCATGTGCAGCCCCCGCGTCAGGCACCGGGCGGTCCCCGGCGCCCGCAGTTTCGCCTGCTGCACTTGAGACAGTCTACCGAGTGATCCCTGCGGGATCCGGAGTGACAGGCTTCAAAAATATAACGCCCCCCCAAAATTTTTTTTAAAGATCGAAAATGGTGTGTTTAAGTTTTAAACAGTTTTCCAGTGATTTTCCCCCAACACGTCCTTCTGCATTTTGCTATCACTTTATCATGTGCTATTTTAAATAACAAAGGCCCATATGGCTAAACACGTAGTCATTTGATTTTCAAAAGACCTCAAAAATTGCATCAGAATATGCACTCGTGTATCTCCTAAGAAATCAACGAGCAAGAATTAATGGTGGCATATGGTGTGCTTCGTGGAGGAAACTTAATTACAAATTAAAACAAATGCAAAAATTCACAAATTCACTAAACTGAAAGTAAGTGATGACCCTAGATGTATACAGAAATCAGTTTATGTGCAATTAGGGGAAATGTAAGTTCTAGATTCCTCTAACTGCAGAAAGGCTGTTACAAGAAGAGATTTCCCTCATTTGCTCCCCAAAGGGCCTTCAGCACCCGCTCAGCACACTCGTTTCTTGCGGCCCACCTGGAAGGCAACTTTTAAACTTGCAAATGCTCATTTAAGAGGCCAATTCTATTAGCTCTTAATTCAAAATAAAAGTGCTTTAGTTTGAAAAGCCTGTTTAAAAGGCTTCAAGACTGGGAGTTTTCTTTCCGTCTTTGATATCACCAAGTTTGAAGGTCACAATTCTGCAGAACTGCTAATAACAATGGCACCGTGGTTTGACACCAAAAGGAAAAGCAAATATGTGTTTTCTGAGTTTCTATTTTAGGAGCTCAAAAAGTCCCTTCGAAAATTACTCTTGCCCTCCCCCTTCCCAATTATAGCTAAATAAATGTAATGGAAGATTTTCAGTATTAATTAAACATCAAAGGCACCTTTTCTGCTTCTTGATGTCCAGGCAAAGAAATAGTTGTACTATGTTACATTTGTCCATCTTCAAAGTCCTCCGGCAGATATCTCATGTAATCTTTACCCTACTTCTGTGGTAAAACAGACACTATAATCCCTGGTTTTCAAGCAAGGAAGTGGAGGTCCTGAAGAGTAGAGGGACTTGTCCAAGATCACACAGCTGGTCCTTAGAGCAGGTGGATCCTCAGCTGAGATCCCAGCATTTCCAGCTGATCCCTGCTTTTGCAAGTGCCCACCTGCCTCCCAACTATTTCTCTACAAACACTAAGGAAAATGAGGCATCCAAAACACAGGTTCCTCTAGTCACAATTTCTTACCTGTTGTAGAGCAGCGATCTACCAGAATGGAAATAAGAAGTTAGTTGCAAAGGTTTTCATCTCTGCTACACGAGAAAGCTGACCAGTCAAGTTTCTGTCCTGTGGCGCCCAGGGCACCGGGCAGACTGGAGACTGGAGCTCTGGGGCCACGCAGCGCCCTGTCAGCCGCACACCTTCCACACTTATCACAGGCTGACTCCGCGTGGCACGTGGAGGAGTGAGGTGTCCTCAGCCCCAGCACTGAAAGTCCACAGGAGCCCTGGAACCGCAGAAGTCTCCGATGCCAGGTGGCCTGTTGGAGAGAGGCTGGCCATCCTGTCCCCACCTGCTGACAAGCGGGGCGGGACTTCTTGGCCCTCCTGCACCCCTGGGAAAGTCACCAGTCAGTTCTGTTTGTGGCACTCCACTTCCTCCTCCCCCCCGCCGAAAGGAAATGTGACTTCTCTGATGATGGGTCCCAAACCACCTAAATACCAGCCAGGTGAGGGCTGGCTGACACTTAACGGAAAAGACAGAAATACCTGATTCTTAAAAAAAAGATTCTTTCCTTTTCTTATGCAGCTGATAAGGAAGGGGTTAGGCATGGCAGTCCTTAGAAGACATGGCCTTGGACGGATTAATGCAAAACCTACTCAGTGAATTCATTTGACTCCTTTGTTGACAACTGGTCCCGGGACTTCCCCAGCAGTTAAGTGGTTAAGATTTTGCCTTCCAGTGCAGGGGGTGTGGGTTCCATCCCTGGTTGGGGAACTAAGATGCCACATACCTTGCAGCCAAAAATATAAGCAGTACTGTTCCAAATTCAATAAAGACTTAAACAAATTTTTTTAAATTGAAAAAAAAAAAGATCTCATTATAGTCACACCATCCACTGTGGCCTTCAAATGTTAACAAATGCTAGGCCAAAAGTCATCTTAGCACCAATAGGAGCTGATGAGAAACTGAACAGAAAAGCGAGTGGTGAGCAGTTCCTCAAAGCTACAGCACACCAGAAGATGGACTGGTCAGAAGAAACCACCATTTTTTCATTTATTCTGGAAACCTCACACGTTGAAAACCTGTAAGCAAGGTACTGTTCTAGGCTCTGAGTATAAAAAATAAAAAATGCCTCATACAGAGCCCTCAGACAGGCAAAGAGTCGCAGGGCGGTGGTGTAAATGCTGCAGGAAAACCATGTTACAGGTGATCTCGGATGGCCTGGGACTGCAGCGGCGTGGAGCAGGGCTTGGTTCCCAGCCAGAGATTGGGCTGGGTGGTGGTGGTGGAAGCACCAGATCCTAGCCACTAGCCTTGTGATCAGTGACAAGAGCCCTGGGCCTTTGGCTTTGCAAAAAGAATTCCCACAAAGACAGGAAGTGGTGAAACAAAGTATTTATTAAGAGGAAAAGAGCATAGTGTGTGTGGATAGGCACATGGGCAAGCTCAGAGGCAGAGCTCCTGAGTCGGGCCCTTGGACAGTTTGAATTACTTTCATAGGGTATTTCTTCTGAGTTTCCTTTGGCCAATCCTTTGGATTTGCCTGGTTCACAGTCTGTATCTGGTATATCTCAGAATCCCCCCAGAGCTTCCCTCGTGGCTCAGATGGTAAAGAATCCACCTTCAATGCAGGAGGCCTGGGTTCAGTCCCTGGGTTGGGAAGATCCCCTGGAGAAGGGAATGGCAACCAACTCCAGTATTCTTGCCTAAAGAGTCCCATGGACAGAGGAGCCTGGTGGGGTACAGTCCACGGGGTCACAAAGAGTCAAACTCGACTGAACGAGTTAGCACACAGGCACAGGATTCGCCCACATGTGCACACGCGTCTCTTAGCCAAGACGGATTTTACCAAAAAGGCGTCTGGGTAGAACATCCCTTGACATAAGTCTCCTTTGGCCTCCAAAGAGCCTTTCTGCGCATGTGTGGTCAGGGTGGTCTGCTGACGTCAAGAACGAGAACTGTGTGGTCTAGGCAGGACCCAGCCTCCTCCCGTAATCGTCCTGCTATTCTTGTCTTGGAGTTTCAGTCCATAGGGGAAGAATCTCCAATTGCTTTACCCTCTGGGGTGGGGCTCATCTATCTCCTGCCTCAGGCCCTGGGTCCTGTGGTCCATGGTGCAAAGTCTTAGACCAGCTTGACTTCAGAGCCCGTCTCAGCCTCGCGCTCTGCTCTGTTTTGCTAGAAGCTGACTCTTGCAGGCCGAGATTTACAGAATCCTGGGTCAGGTGGCTAATAGCTAGATATGGCCCATGAGCAGTGTTGGAGAAAGAGTGGAAGGTGGGAGAAAAGTTAAGAGAATTTCTTCACCTCCCTCTTGCCTCTGACAGCGTCTCCGGCCGTGACTGCATCTGACCAAGGCTTCTGCCAGGTGACCCCAGCCCTTGGCTCAGACTTCCCGTTAACTCTCCAGCTTAATGACGTGAATGACTTTCTGCTAAGATTAGTTGCTGGTAACTTCTTCCTCTCTTTGCATTTCAGATCCTCCATCTCCTGCAGGGCAATGCCCTGCATTAAATTCCTTCTGTGTACATCAGCAAATCCCAGTGGGCTGGTAACTTACAAAATGACCTGAGCAGTACTCCTCAAAAGGATGCATGCATGCTAAGTCGCTTCAGTCGTGTCAGACTCTTTGCGATCCTGTGAACTGTAGCCCGCCAGGCTCCTCTGTCCATGGGATTCTCCAGGCAAGAATACTGGAGTGGGTGGCCATGTCCTTCTCCAGGGGATCTTCCCAACCCAGGGATTGAACCCAGGTCTCCCGCATTGCAGATGGATTCTACCATCTTAGCCACCAGGGAAGCCCAAATAGAGTCATTAAAAACCAGGAAACGCTGAGAAACTGTTACAGCAAAGAGGAGCTTTAAGGGGACATGACAATTCCGTGTACTGCGGCAGACTGGATGGGATCGGGGATAGAAAAAGGACAGCAGGTAAAAACCAAGAAAATTTAAATGAAGTATGGATTTTAGCCGGTAATACTATATCAATATTGGCTCATTGATTATAATAGTACCATACACTGACGTATAAGATGCTCGTAATACGGGAAAGTGAGTGTGAGATGGGTGGGGACTCTTTGTACTATTTTCTCAAATTTTCTGTCAGTTTAAACCTGTGATTTTTCAAAAGTCTATTTAAAAACAAACAAACAAAATCCTCCCACGGTAAACATTTGAAGTGGTTTTATTTTCCTTCTGTGGAAACCCCCACTGCCTTCCTTCCTAAGCAGGGGTGACGTCCGGCCCAGCAGATCTGGGGGCTTTTTTATTGGGACCTAGGACAGGGGGGGTTCATGGTCCTAACATCAGGAAACCGCCCAGCAAGGGATCAAGCAGCTCTGGGAAGCCAGGAGAAAACCTGAGTCTGAAGCCAGAATGCGGTCTGGGCAAGGCTGATGAGAGGCAGGGGAGGGCTGTGAGCGGGGAAGTGGAGAGAGCCGGCTCCTAATGGAGCCAGGTCCAGGGGGAGCAGAGAGGCTGCTTGAGAGACTGTGAGGGGTGGGGCTGGCCCCACCTTTGGGGGGTGGACCGAGAGGAGAGGAAGGGGGAGGGGGCCTCAGGAGGAAGGGGGGAGGAAGAAGAGTAATAATAGCAGCTCAGAGGCGCTGAGTCATTGTACATGCATCTTCTCGTTTCTAGCCCCTTATAAGCAGGGCACTACTTTTATTTCCATTTTACAGATGAACAGACTTGCCCCAAAAGGCACAGATTATTTATGGGCCGAACAGCAGCCCAATTACAAGTCTGCAGGGCACAAAAAGAGGGTCAACAAGTCCCCATAGTGGGCAGACTCAGTTGACACCACGAGACTGCGTCTTCAAGAACCGATAGAGGTTAAGGTGTGAGCAAATGTGGGCAGAAGCAGGACTTCACGGAGGGGAGATCTTAAGTGTGGGCAAAGGCGAGGAGGGATGAAAGGCGGGTGGTCAGAGAGCCACGTGGATGGCAGGGAGGCTGAAACGAAGGTTTCAAGGGAGGATGTGCCTGCAGGCCCCACCAGAGACGCGGCAGGGCCGGTGACCCCCAGGTTTACACTTGATCTTGACCTGCACGTGGCGGACTCCTCTATCTCCCTTAAACCTTTGCTCCAGTGACCCCATCCTCAATGTCTCTTGAGCCTCCCCATTCTGCTGTACTTTTTTTCCTTTTCCCCCTTGTACTCACCCCTTAGTCATTTACTAATTGTTCATTGTCTCTCTCCCTTCACTACCGGCCCCGACACAAGTAAAATTTTCACAAGGCCAGGAATCTGTTTTGTTCAGGGATCATTTCTAGGAATGCAAAACAGTATCTAGCCTACAGGAGGTGCTCGATAATTTTTTTAATGAATAAATTTAGTAAACAAAAAGGCATTTCTCTCAGCCAGGATACTCCACAGAAACAGAACCAATAGGATGTAAAGATATATAGAAAGCAATTTATTGTGAGGCATTGGCTAACATGATGATAGAGGTGAAGTCCCAAGATCTGCAGTCAGCAAGCTGGAGACCCAGGAGAACCAATGGTGTGGTCTTGGTCTGAACAATGGCAAAGCTCAAGGCCCAGGAAGTACAGATGTGTCTCAGCTGGGGTCTGAAGGCAGGTGGGAACTGATGTCCCAGTTCAAGGCAATCAGGCAGGAGGAATTCTTCCTTACTCAACCCTTTTGTCCAATTCAGGCCTTCAACTGAGGATGTGAGGCCCACCCACATCAGGGAGGGCAATCTGCTTTATCCAGTCTACTGAGTCAAATATTAATCTCATCCAAAACACCATCGCTGGTGTAACCAGATATGTGACCACATATCTAGGTATCCCACGGTCCAGTCAAGTTGCTAGGTAAAGCTCACCATCGTAGTATTAAAAGGGACTCTGGAGGAGGAAATGGCAACCCACTCCAGTATTCTTGTCTGAAGAATCCCATGGACAGAGGAGCCTGGCCAGCTACCGTCCTTGGGGCTGCATATAGCCAGACACGACTGAGCACCCACGCATACGTCTTAAAGGGCCATTCTAGACTGTAAGGAGAGTGATTTAGAAGGCAGCAAGACAAAGGCAGGGAGATTCATGAGGAGGTTACTGCTATATTAGCTTGGGCAACAACGGATGCACACCTGCAGGAACCCACTGTTGGCAGCTCCAGATGACCCCTCTGCGGCCCATGGATGACGTGATGTTACACACACCAAGGGCATCACAGAGACACAGCTCCGGGATGAATCAGACTCCAATGTCCAGAAAAGAGCCAACTGGAAGACTCTGGTGGGTCCTGGCCATTGAAAGTCCCTTTCTGGGGACCAGAGCATCTTTCAGCCTCTCTAACGGTTCAGCTGGAGTAGACACAAGTCGGGGTGGCTCCTCGACTCTACTTTGGAGGATTTTCCGTTGCACTTGATGGACCTGGTGTTGAACGGACCAGACAGCTTATCGTGTGACCCTCATTCTCTGCCTGTACGATTGGCCCCCGGCTGGGCCCTTGACCCTGTACCAGGCCGATCAGAGTCTTCTAGAATTCCCTAACGGAAGCCAGGGGAAGTAGGTCCCCTTCTGCTCTAGTTTCCAAAGCTACAGGGTGCTGCCCACAGCCACACCCTCAGTTTGTGGCCTCAGGAGATGGGTCACGGCCCAACTATTAGCCCAAGCAGGACACAAAAATGTGATGAAAGTGCAAGATAAACTCTGGATTATCCAAACACTCCTTCTACTGCTCCACCGTCATAAACAGTTTAGAATAGCTTGTCTATCTAGCCACCACTTAGATACACACAGAGAGATACAGACATCCTCACTCAGTTGGAAATGACGTCATAATACCAACTTTCGAGATACAGATGTCATCTGGTGATGTTGAAAGATTTTTCCACTCGCTTCTTTGGATGCTTTCAATTGCAATAAAACGCCACTGGCCTTTGCCTTTATGAGGTCACGAACCTTCACATCCTCCCTGAAACCGATAGCCTTGCGCTTCTGCGAACCTACACTTAAGAGAAGGTTCACCCTCATATGACTCAGACTTCATCTTTACCCACTTTCTAAGAGACTTGATGCCTCCCACAGGTGACAGCAGTAAATCACTTCTGTGAATCCACGCTCGTCGAGAGGAACGAAGAAACGTCGCTTTGCTGCGTTCGTCTCTGATACTGATCACACTTACCCCTTAATTGACCAAATCAGGTCATTCGCAGACGGTCCTCCAGTAGAGGAAGAGGGCTGGTATTCCCTTCTCTCTAGGGTCAGTTACAGAACTATCTACAACCTGTGTCCTCAGACCCGTCTTCCTCGGCTCTGGCTCTGTCCTTTAGGAGTGATTTATCCCGGGGTCTGACTGCCGAGCAGAGCTGCAGCGTTGGCCTTGAAGGAAAGCCAGACACAGCCTGGCCTGGCTCCAGGCCAGCCAGCTGGCGGCGGAGCTGCAGGCTCTGGGGGTCCCCCTAGCCCCGCTTTGTCCCCCAGGCCCCCCTTTCAGCTGTCTCACCCAGGTGATCATCCACGCTGCAGCTCCCTGGCTGGTTCTAGCCCCTCATTTCAGATCACTTTACACACGTTAATTAAGCCTTGCAACACCCAGCAAAGAAAAGCGAACAGCTCACTGGGATATCAGCCGTGCCCCTCCCCAGTCAGGAGTAAGAAGGAGCCGGTAAAGCGCGGGGTTGGGATGAAGCAGGCTGAACCGATTCCTAAATCCTAAAGGAACTCAACTCTGAATATTCACTGGAAAGACTGACGCTGAAGCCGAAGCGCCAATACTTTGGCCGCCTGATTCGAAGAACCCAATCACTGGAAAAGACCCTGATGCTGGGAAAGCTCGAGGGTAGGAGAAGGGGTGACAGACAATGAGGTGGCCGGATGGCGTCACTGACTCCATGGGCATGAGTGTGAGCAAACTCCGGGAGACAGTGATGGACAGGGAGGCCTGGCGTGCTGCAGCCCATGGGGCCGCAGAGAGTCGGACACGACTGAGCGACAGCGACCATCTGGATCGTGCTCTTAGGAGCCCTTCAGTCTGTGCTGTCGTGGTGAGGGCTGTGGTCACAGGCTTTGGAATCAGAGAGGCCTTAGCCATACCCCGGCCCTGCCACTTCCAGCTGAGCTGTCCTGCGCACTTTGCTTGGAATCCTGACCCCCGCTGTTTATGAGAGCATCCACTCCTGCCCCCACCATCCCCGCCCCCACCCCCCACTCCCCCACCCTGCCAACGTGGTTTCTGCGGGGGATGAAATTAGATCAGGCGTGCAAAATATTGAGGACCAAAATGTAAAACATATTTATGTTTGGCACATAAAACAGTATATTTTATAGTTTTCTGAACCATCTCCCTAGCTAATCCCAGTCCATCTGAATTAATGTAGTTCTCTGGCTGCGTTGGAAGCTTTATCTCAAATTAGCACTGAAGTTTCTCATTGACAAGAAATGGTTGGGGAATCCCAATGAAGTCTGTAGCTTAGTTGACAGTTTATACCATTTCCGTGTCTTAGTTTTGATAAATGTATCAGGGACATTTACAATATTGACATTACAGGAAGTTGGGTGAGTGGTACACTGAAATCCTTCTTTCTCTGGAACAGATGCTCACCTGACAACAACAATAAACGTATTAAAAGGCGGCAAAGTCAGTAACACTCACACAGTAGGTATAGTACATCAGTTCAGTTCAGTTCAGTCGCTCAGTCGTGTCCCACTCTCTGCAACCCCATGAATCGCAGCACACCAGGCCTCCCTGTCCATCACCAACTCCCGGAGTTTACTCAAACTTATGCCCATTGAGTTGGTGATGCTATCCAACCATCTCATGCTCTGTCGTCCCCTTCTCCTCCTGCCCCCAATCCCTCCCAGCATCAGGGTCTTTTCCAATGAGTCAACTCTTCGCATGAGGTGGCCAAAGTACTGGAGATTCAGCTTCAGCATCAATCCTTCCAGTGAACACCCAGGACTGATCTTCTTTAGGATGGACTGGTTGGATCTCCTTGCAGTTCAAGGGACTCTCAAGAGTCTTCTCCAACACCACAGTTCAAAAGCATCAATTCTTCAGTGCTCAGCTTTCTTCACAGTCTAACTCTCACATCCATACATGACCACTGGAAAAACAATAGCCTTGACTAGACGGACCTTTGTTGGCAAAGTAATGTCTCTGCTTTTTAATATGCTGTCTAGGTTGGTCATAAGTTTCCTTCCAAAGAGCAAGTGTCTTTTAATTTAAATAGTACATCATCTGTGCTTTTAGTATACTACTGTAAACATACCTCCTTAGGGTTCAAAATTGCCAATTTTTTTTTTGTTGTTGTTACCAAAATAAGAGGCAATTGAATGTTATCTCTAGCTGTTATCACCACCAAGAAAAATTCCTTGAGTTTCCAGTGTCGGCAAGGCACCATCTTGAACGTTAAAATAGCAAACATTACCATCAGGAAAAACAAAAACAAAAAATGCGGCCTGCGTGGAAGTCATTTTAAGGTGGCTGTTCGGATGTGAGATGTTTGATAACTTTACCATGTAAGCCCCCAGGGCGTCCCTTCTCTCAGGGGAAATGGACGACTCTCCAGGCAGTCAGCTCCAGGCTTTCCCTTCTGGTGGGCAGTGACGACAAAGAACAATCTTGTCCAATAACATCGCAGATTATTCTGCTGGCCACCCAGAGTCCAGTTTTTGAGACATTCATCTTAAAATGCTGAGGTCTTCTCTCTCTCTCTCTCACCTGAAGGGGACTGAGGCTTTTATTTCTTTATTTTTATTCCTTACTGTTATTACCTTATTTCTTGTAGCATGCAAATTGTGATGTACTCGTGGGGGTCAGAAGGAGATTTCCGAAGGGCAATCACTTCCGATGGTGAGTTCTGCTAATGGTGCTGACGTGGAGAACATGAATATCCTGTAGCCACATTACAGCAGGTTCAGGGAAACAGCCGCTGCTCTAAGAAGTGGAGACATACGTGTCCTCAGGGTGCTCCGCTCGCTAAATTACTGAGAAAAAAACAGCAGCTGTGCTCAGTCGTGTCCCACTCTTTCCAACCCCACGGACAGTGGCCCGCCAGGCTCCTCTCTGTCCACGGGATTCTCCAGGGAAGAAGACTGGAGTGGGTTGCCATGCCCTCCTCCAGGGGCTCTTCCCCATCGAACCCACACCTCCTGTGTCTCCTGCAGTTGGCAGCTGGATTCTTTGCCACTAGCGCCACCTGGGAAGGGCCTCTAAGCGATCAGGAATCTGTGAAGTGTGAGGCTCTCCTGAATGTTTGTTGGCAAAGCACCTCATCATCGGAAGCGCTCCTGGCTCGCTGTGTGCGGGGCGTTGTGCGGGGTCTGGGCACAGAGGAGGTGAAGACGTGGTCCCCGGTGCAGGAATGCATCTGTGCCTGTTCTCAGCTGCCTCTGCCGTGGTCTCCTTCCTGTGCTGCGGGAATCTCCAACCTCTGGAGGCAAAGCCACCCCACCGCACCCCCAGCGCCCGCCCCCTGCTGGAGACTGAAAATGCCAAAGACAGCATGACCTGGGCTCCGCCTCGGCCGCTGATGTGAAGGAGTGGGATGGTGCAGAATGCCGCGGCCACAGGAGCGGTGGCAGCCACAGGGCACCATGCAGCGTCTTTGGGGTCCACGGCGGGTTCATCAACAGACCCCTCTGCAGCGAGTCCGCAGGCTTCGCACGACGCTGCGTCACCGCGTGGCTGGTCCCGCCTCCAGCCCCCCCGGGGAGTCCTGGGGGCCACTGGCCCAGCTGGGCATAAATGCCCTGCCTGCTCAGACCGGCTATGCTTGGCCTGCGCTGACGGACACCAGGGCCTGCCTCACGGCCTCCCTGGTGGGCACCGGCCGAGCCGACGGGCCATCGCCTGCTGAACCGCGATGCTGGCTTCACAGGCGCCCTGACTCTGTCATCACACTCCTCATAAAAACCACACTCAGGTACCAGGCCGCCTGTGGTCACGGAATAAGCCAGTGCTCCCATGGGGGTTTAACTAGTTACCTTGGCTGCTGCTGCTAAGTGAATCAACCAGAAATGCAAGCAAATTTAATCTCAGATGCATTTCTGTGTGGATAAAATGAAGCATGTATTGTATACATGTTTCTGGTACTGTAGGCAGGGTAGTTAATTTTTTTTTTTTTTTTGCGACATTAAAGAATGTAATGCATTAGAGTTTTAGCCCAAAACAAAAAATAAAGCAAACCTTCAAAGGGACAGAGAAAACATCATTTTTGCTGCTGCTGTTTTAAATAGAGAAGAAACAGTTTCCATATTCCGTTCATCTTCCTTACTCAGCCTTTCCCTTTGTCTTGTAGAAATCGCATTGTGGAGCATACTTGTAATTCATCCACCGACTCTTCTTGATGACATTGAACTTGGCAATGAGGAACTTTCAGTGTGAGATTGGATCATTTTGTCTCAAAGAGCAAAGAACTGATTCCTTAAAAGATTGAGAAAATATCAATTTCTGCTGATGCAAACCAGGAATGCAAGTCTTTCCTATTATTCTCCCAGCAAGTTAAATGTGGAAGTGGAATCATTTCTTATAAAATGAGTAGGCAAAGAGATCATTAAGCCTTTCACTTGCACTTACTTTGAGCAGCCACGAAAATAAGCCAAGGAACAAATGCTTCAGTCTCAGATGAGAACAGGGGGTGTTGAAGAGACTGGGGGGCGGGGTGGTGGTGGTGGAGGTCTCGGTGGAAGGCACCCCACCTTTCCTGTTGAACCCCTTGCGTTCAGTCGTCTGGAGTAATAGTCCCCGTCACTCAGGGAGAAAGGTGGGCATCCCATCACAGGGCTGCAAAGCGTGGGGGCCACTGTCCGCTGCCGTCTGCCCTTGCCTCCATGGGTGGCCCTTGCCTCCGTCACCCTGGCTTCCACCGGGCCCCTCACTAACGCTCTAGAGCGCCCCCCACGGCTCACCCCCTGCCTGCACTGGGACGTTGCTGCTTTGTTTCCTGGGAACCCTTGCTCTCCGAAGCTCTACTTTCTGCCGGTTTCCCTCCCACCTTTCCGGCCAGTGCCTCCTAGTTTTCCCACCTCTGCCTGCTTCCTGATGCTGCTGTGCTATCGTGGGCTTTTTTTTCCCCCCTCTTTTCTTTCCACTTGCTCTCTCTCTGGGTGATCACATCCATTTCCGTGCCTTAGAATGATCACCAAGACCCCAAAGCCAGCACCCAGCTCCCTCCTGCATTCCACACCTCCGTCTCCAACAAGCTCATCGTCTGCTCCACGTGGGACACTTTGCTGTCACCTCAGCCTCAGTATCCATGTTCCCATTCTGAGTGATTTACCCTCCCGCTCCAAACCTCTTCCTTCTATATCCCCATGTTCCGCACCCAAAGACCTCAACATGATCCTGACCACACTCGTCCTTCCTGCCCTACATTCAGGCTCTGAATTCCGCAGATTCTGCCTCAGGAACGGCTCCTCGGCATGGGTCCTCATCTCCGTCCCCGTGGCCTCTGTCTCCGGTAAGTCCCTCACGTCTTGATCCGCCCCCAGCATCCCGTCCTGCTTCCCAGTCATGCTCACACTGATGAGCAGATGGGAGAAGCCCACCAGACCTGGGGATCTAAGCAGCTGGGAGCGAAAGAAGAACAAAGATTTCTCAGGGAGTCGCGACCCTGGATGGGTCTGAGGCTTGAACGGAAGAGACAGCTGTGAGATCTCAGGAAGTCCTGCCTGTCAAGCCAATTCCTAGAGCCGTGTAATTACCTACCCTGAAATACCACTTTGGTTCCATCACTTTCTGGCCCCTGATCTTTGGCGACCCCCCATCATTCATAGAATATACAGCATAGAGTTTACATCCCCTCTGAACACTCCAGGACCCCGGTAATCTGTCTCACGCCTCTGGTCCCTCGAGTTATCTCCACTTGTTCCCTGAAATTAACCTTTCTCCTCTGCCACGCGGAAGTATTGACCTTGATTTTCCAATTGCTGAAATCTGGCCCATGCCCTTACTCCTCCTAGAACCCCATCCTTTAACTCTTCAAACTTGTTTGTTTAGATCACACATGATTATTCATTTGCTCAACCAATATTTATTGAGAGCCAACCGGGGGCCAACTGGATTCCCACAAAGAAGACAAACCTCTCTCCTTGAAGAGCTCTTTATCCACCAGAAAGACAGGCAAGGAAAAGGAAGTTACTTTCCAACGTGATCAGTTCTGCAATGGTGCTGCTGGACAATGGCCTGGGAGCATCCTTCTGGGAATCTCCCAGGTCTCACCATCACAGAGATGGTCGTGTCACCTTATGGACGGAAGTGTTTTCTCAATTTTAAACTCCAAGGGTGTTGATTCTCAACTCTGTGGCACAAAGATTCATCTGGAGTGCTTTTTAATCACACAATTTCCAGGGTCCCATTTCCAGAGGTTTTGTTTCAGGATGTCTGGGATTGGAACTAGAAATAAGCATTTTTAAATAAACCCCTCAGTGAATCTAATATAGATGAGGCCACAGGCCACACTTGGAAAAACATTCCTAAGCAGTTTTTTATTGTTTTTGCAGCTCACAAAACATGCCAGAGACAGCCTTGTAATCTCCATGCTTACATGTATGGCTTACAGAGTTTGCTGAATAATTGCTCTTTAAGAGTCCTTTGCTTACTTCTTTATATTCCTCCAAAGCACGAGAAATTGCATATCTTAAGTCCTTAATAATTTTAGTAAAGTTCCTTTTTGTGTTTGAATTTTTATAACAACAGCATATAGTTTTAAAAAATTAGAATTAGGGACTTTCTGGGTGGTCCAGTGGCTAAGAATCCACCTTCCAATAGAGAGGATGGGGATTTGATCCCTGGCTGGGGGGGCTTGCCACGGATCTGAGAGCAGCAAGTCCTGCAGACACCGCTAGAGAGACGCTCCCGAGTTGCCAGGAAGAGCCCACGCACCACGGGGAAGGATGCCCCGGGCCGCAGCTAAGACCCGGCCCGGCCAAAGAAACAAACAGCGAATTTCAGGAGTTAACATTAAAAAGAGAACAAACTGGTGTGCCAAGGCCGAGTTACCAGTGAACCAGGCGGGGTGGGTGGGGGGCTGCTGCCAATCCCAAGGCCCAGGCCCCGCCCATGGGAGCCAAAAAGACCGGGCACCGCAGCCCACGTCCCTCGGCTAGCGCTGCCCTCACGCGAGGCTCCGGCCACGCTTCAGGAAGATGCCACTGGGCCCTGGAGGAGGGTGTCCTTCAAAGCTGAATCCGCGCTCCTGCAGTTGCGACCAGGCATTCTTTCAAACAGGCTTCCCAGGGGCCTGTCGTGAGAGTGTGGACGGAGCCCAGGAGGCCCAGGATCCCTGGGGCAACCCGCCCTCGCCTGCCCGCAGCCCTGGGCCCAGCGCCTCGTCACCCCCGCGCGCGCTGCGACTCGCGTCCTGCGGGGTCGGACCCCTGCTCTGCGGCTCTCCCTGGACCCCCTTGTGGACCTGAGCGGGGCTGCCCGCGCCCCTCCCGGGTCGCGTCTGCGGGGCGCCGTCCCTGCACCACCCACGTGAGTCATCCTAGGCGGTAACCCCAGTCCGAGCTGGAACCGCGGGAGCGAAAGAAAAGAGGACGCGGACGCTTAACGCTCTGTTGCTTTTTTCTGTTCTCTTCCTGTTCTCAGGAGAAACGGGTTTACTCTTCCCTGAGAATCCCCCCTTCCGCCGCTCTCCCCACGGCTGAAACCACTGACCCACGTGTGTGATGTAAGCCCCACGCCGATCTTCAGATTCTAGAAGGTTCAAGAGTCTAGAACAAGTCCAGATCTTGGGCAGGGGCGTTTTAAGCATCTTCTGTTTAACAAGCCTGGAGGAGGAAATGGCAACCCGCCCCAGTACTCTTGCCTGGAAAAGCCCGTGGACGGAGGAGCCTGGCGGGCTGCAGTCCCCCGGCTCGCAGGGTCAGACAGGATTGAGCGAGTAACACCTGCGCTTTTCATATTACACCTCAGGACCCAGCGAGATGCATCTTGGGCTCTTACAGAGCAGGCTGGGGGGCATCGGGACCCAGAACTGGCCCGACGGAGCCGCCCCGTCACAGGCGCTGGCGGGGCCCCCACCAGCGGGTGACGGCTCTGCAGTGGGCACCATCGCAGGGGGGCTCACACGCTCTGGCGTGACCCAGCAGAGCAACAGGGGCCCAGAGGTGTGGCCAACAGTCAGAATTAAGAGCGCGCTGGTAAGCAAGGGCTCCCTAGCTTTTAGGGGGAGTTCGAGCAGCTTCTCTTAGAGGACCCCTGCTACTAGGTAATTTAGCAGGACAGACAGACAACACAAGAATCGAGTTATCATTTCTGGGGTGTGGGGAGGGCAAGGACTGTACGACGGCTTGGAGAAAAGCCAGCTTTGGCGTTTGAACAAATCTAGAGGGAAGAGGGACATAGGCAGAGGGCTGAGGTCTAGAGATGGGCTTTGGAAATCATCCCTAGGTCCCCCTTTGTAGGACTCAGAGGGGCGAGCAATCCATCACAGGGCTGCAGTAGAAGGCAGAGAGGGTAGACCAGGCAGCCCTGGACACTCCCGGGTCCAAGAGCCAAACACTGCTTCAAATCCTTAACGTTTCTTTGCTGTAGCCCCAGCACCCATCCTTGTCTTCACGTGCCCTGGTTCATGCCCTATGAAAATGGGAATTGTTCTCCATGTGTGCCTCTTCAGGGGCTTCCCTGGAGGCTCAGATGGTAATGAAGCTGTCTGCAATGCAGGGGACCCAGGTTCAATCCCTGGGCCAGGAAGATCCCTGGAGAAAGGAATACAACCCACTCCAGTATTCTTCCCTGGAGAATTCCATGGACAGAGGAGCCTGGCGGGCTATAGTCCTCGGGGTTGCAAAGAGTCGGACACGACTGAGTGACCCAGCAAGTTATCTCTGTGCCCAGCACATAGGCACTCAACTTCTACTGTTGAATTAGCCAGAATTATCTGGGCCTTCCCAGGTGTGCTAGTGAAGAACCTGCCTGCCAATGCAGGAGATATAAGAGATGTGGGTTTGATCCCTGGGTCAGGAAGATCCCCTGGAGGAAGAAACAGCCTCCCACTCCAGCACTCTTGCCTATGGACAGAGGAGCCTGGCGGGCTACAGTCCATGGGGTCGAAAAGAGTTGGACATGACTGAAGTGAGTTAGCATGCTTCTTCAGAATAGCTGCTAAACAAAATGGGGAGATGAGATTACAAACAAAGTTAGTAACACAAACAGCCCCAAATTTATTCCCTTGGGTAGTGTTCCATTTTCATAAGAACTTAGTGGAAGTCAGAACCGAAGCACTGATATAGTCCATCCCAGTGATGTAATCTAGGGTGCTATATAGTTTATAATTTTAATTTCTAGAACAAAATTCCAAGGGCAGTTCTACTGGTGTTGCCACAGAAGATTAAGAAGAAGAAAGTTTATCACTTCTCGGTAGTTGTAAGTGTGTAATCCCATGATATGCTTTATTACATATAATCTATAAATATGTAATGTTTATATATATAAAATATATTTAAATATATATATGTAGGCTGCACCAGGTCTTAGTTGCAGGATGCAGGTGCCTTAATTGCAGGATGTGGGACTCTGTTCCCTGACCAGGGATCAAAGCCAGGCCCTTGTATTGGGAGCGTGGAGCCTTAGCCACTGGACCACTGAAGAAGTACCCCATGATGTACTTTCTATTTTTTTATTGGCTGATGGTTGCATAGGCTAGATCATATGGATTTGCTTTTGCTAATGTCAAAAAAGGGCCATTCGTTTATTTGGGCAGACATGCTGTAACATTGCTCTTAAAGTCATTGCCAGGGCATCAGCCCAAGAGGCAGGCCATCAGGAAATCGGGGCCTCACCTCTCGCGGGGCTCACCCTCACTCCCGTCACAGGCTCGTGGATT
Organism: Cervus elaphus; assembly: GCF_910594005.1. Taxonomy (NCBI): domain Eukaryota; kingdom Metazoa; phylum Chordata; class Mammalia; order Artiodactyla; family Cervidae; genus Cervus; species Cervus elaphus. Next base: position 2,193,338 of record NC_057826.1, on the reverse strand, counting down.
TAGGAAGACGCGCCCCCTCGCCTTCCCCCTTCCCAGCTCAGCTCACCCTGCTTTACACAGGCTCCTGTTCTCCCTCCTCCCCTTCTCAGAGGCAGGCAGGGGCTCTGGTCATCCCTTCCACTGTTATCTCTGAAACGATGTCAGCGTGGTTTTATTTCACATTTCCTTTAAGATGTTTGTTTGTGCTAAAGCACTCATAGAGAGATTTTTTTTTCCCTCCCAGGGGATTAGCATTTTAGTAAGAGCTGAATAATAAAAGTGGATTGTAAAAGCCTGTCAGAAATGTAGTGGTGCGTGTCTTACTTCTCATAATTGCCTCGGAATGATTAGGACTCAACTTTGTTGTTGTTGTTCCAAAGTGAACATAGGCACTTTTTCTCTGCCAGGCCTCAAGGATGGGTGTCACGGGGGAAGTGACCTGTGATGCCTTATAAAATGTAAATTCTGATTTTCTAGATAAAAAGGAAGATGGGGAGCAACTTGAGATGGGGCATTCAGGTGTGGACCACTAGGACTGTTTTGAATGGTTCTTGACCTTTTGTGGCTCTCACACTCCTTTGAGACCACGAGGCAATAACATACATAAACAGGGGCATATAAAATATGGGCACTATTGCAAGGCATTGTGGGCCTCATAGGGTGAAAAAGATCCTTGTCATCAAAATATTTTCCCTCTTCCTTTGGTTCACTCTTAATCCAGAAGTTTGAATAAATGGATGAAATTTGGAGTCCAATTAAGTTGCAAACATACCATGATCCTCAGCATTGGCTAGGTACAAAGGAAACCAGAAAAATTTAAGACCTCATCCCTGCCCCCAAACTTACATGTTGTACCTTTCAGCAAGACAGCGTAGAGTTTGGTGCTAGTTTGTGTGGTACGGATAAAGAGAGTCAGTGTCTTAATCAAATGCGGTTTCGTAGAGTAAGAAGGATTTCCGTTGTACTTGCCCGGATCTGTAGGGATTAGATAAACAGAAGGGAAATGTGAATGTTTTGCATGGGGACAACACGGTTCAGAAGAGAGAATGTGAGCTTTGACGTCTGATACATTTGGGTGTGAATCACCGCTCCATCGATTACAGGCTCTGTAACTGTGCAAAATTTACTTAATATCTCTGCATTTGCATTTCTACATGTGTAAAATGGGCATTTTTTGTAGAATGGATGGGAAGAATAAATAAGATAATTTTTTAAAAGCATTTGGAGCAGTGCCCAGAAGGTAACAACTGCGTTCCTCTTGTTTGCTACTGCATCTCAAGAGCATGACCCAAGGGCTGGCACACAGAAGGTGCTCAAATGAATATCTGCAAGAATGTTAAGTGGATCAGTAAGCGAATGAATGAATGAATGAAAAAAATGCATTGCGTAGTAGGCAATAACAATGGGTCCAATGTGTGGCAGTATAAAAATGTACTTCTCAGACATATTATGGGGAATAAAATTATAGGATAGCTTTAACTAAAGTGGATTCACATTGTGTTCTACATTATTCAAAGACAAACTTCTCAGTGTCTGGGTTATTTAGGCCTTTTACAACCTCATCACGAGTTTCACAATTCTGCCTGATTCTCGTGTCTTTTTCCCTTTGTCTTTGGTTTTTAGCAGTTTACTAAGTGTGACTTCTTTGTATTTGTCTTACATGGGGTTCCGTTATCTTCTGGACTCTGTAGGTTGATGGTCTGCATCAGTTTTGGCAAATGTTTGGCTGCTGCTGCTAAGTCACTTCAGTCGTGTCCAACTCTGTGCGACCCCATAGATGGCAGACCCCAGGCTCCCCCGTCCCTGGGATTCTCCAGGCAAGAACACTGGAGTGGGTTGCCATTTCCTTCTCCAGTCCATGAAAGTGAAAAGTGAACGTGAAGTCGCTCAGTTGTGTCCGGCTCCTAGCGACCCCAAGGACTGCAGCCCACCAGGCTCCTCCGTCCATGGGCTTCTCCAGGCAAGAGCACTGGAGTGGGTGCCATCGCCTTCTCCAATGTTTGGCTAATACTCCTCAAATATTGCTTCTACTCTATCCCCTTCCTCTCCAGGTCTCTGATCACCTACATGTTAGAGCTTTTCACTGTATCTCATATATCTTTTACCCTCTTTTCTTTTTCTTTTTTTCATTCTTTTGTCTGTGCTTCAGTTCAACATTTTCTATTATCTTGTTTTTCAGTCACTAACTTCTTATCCGATCCACTATTAAACCCATTTAAGGGTCTCTTAATATCAGACACCATGCTTTTCAATTCTAAAATTTTTATTTTATTCTTTTAAAATAGAATTCAAGTCTCTAATAAAATTATCTATCTTTTCTTCTATTTTCTTGAATGTAGTCATCATAGTTATTTTAAAGCTCTTATCTGCTGTTTCCATTGTCTAGGTTACCTATAGGCCTATTTTTACTGTTTATTTTTCCTCTTGGTTTTCGATCATATGGTACCTCATATGGAGCTTGTAACAGCTGTTTCACCTTTTGTGACCACTTCTGTTAGGTAAATCCTTAAGAGATATCCAGGTATTTATAATGGGTGTGTAAGGCAGAATCTTCTTTCCAAAATCACAGAGAGAGCTATTTGTGAGAACATATCTAAGGGGCCAAGCATCACCATCTGGTTAACATCCTCCAGCGTTCTGAAGGGTCTGAAGGATTTCCTCCATTCACCATTCATTCAACAAGTGTTTGAGACCTTGTCAGTGCTGTTCGCTGCTGAGGCTGTCTTGGTGGTCAAGATCAGGTCTCTGTACTCACAGACTTGCATTTTTATGAGGGAAAGACAGCAAAAAAATAAACTACTAAATAGCAGGGAAACTATCAGATATTCATGAGTGTATTCTAATGATTATTAAAATCGATGACAAACAGTAATTAGGGGGATGCTTTACATCGAATGGTCAGGGAAGGATGTTTTCTGGAAGAAGGTGACTCTCGAGGTGACTGAATGCCAAGAAGGAATCAGCCAGGCAATGATGAGAAAGCATCGGAGGCAAAAGGCAGAACTAGCCCAAGAGCCCTAAGAGAGGAATGAGGCTGACACATGTGATGGTTAATTTTATGTCAACTCAGCTGGGTCGTGGTGTATGCGGTTGCTCAGATATGCATTTCAGCGTGATTTCTGGGTGTGTCTGTGAAGGTGTTTCCAGGTGAGGTTAGCGTTTGAACCTGTAGACTGAGTAAACAAGATTGACCTTGCCAGTGTGAGTGGGCATCACTCAATCCACTGAGGGCCTGGCTAGAAGAAAACGCTGGAGGAAGGGAGAATTTACTCTCTCTGCTTGACCGCTTGATCTGGGCCAATGGTCTTCTCTTGCCCTTTGCTGTTGTTCAGTTGCTGAGTCCTGTCCAACTCTTTGCGACCCCATGGACCACAGCATGCCAGGCTCCTCTGTCCTCCAGTATCTCCCGGAGTTTCCTCAGATTCACGTCCACTGAGTCAGTGATGCTATCTAACCATCTCATCCTCTGCCATCCCCTTCTCCTTTTGCCTTCCATCTTTCCCAGTATCAGGGTCTTTTCCAATGAGCTGGCTCTTTTCCTAGGACTGGGATTTATCATCATCGTTCCTGGCTCTTAGGCCTTCAAACTTGAGGGATGCCCCGAACTTGTATTATCAGCTTTTTTGGTGCTCAGGAGTTCAGATCCAGGCTACCGCCCATACCAGTGGGTCTCCTGGGTTTCCAGTGGCAGATGCTAGATCGTGGGACTTCTCAGCCTCTATAATCATGTGAGTCAATTCCTTACAATAAATCTCTTCATGTATATAAATATAAAGAAGCTATTGATTATTTCTGGAGAACCCTGACTAATGGTTCGAGAAAAAGAAAGAAGGTCAGCGTGACCCAAGTGAAATGGGGGAAGTTGAAAGTGAAAGAAAAGGAGGTGGTGGACAGGGACTCACCAGATCCCTGAGTGTTTTATAAGTCAGAGTAAGGAGTTCAGATTTATCTTAAGCTTGATAAGAAGCTACTGAAAAGCTTTCAGGAGGAGAGGAACAGGGTCTGATTTATATTTTTAAAAGCTCACTTTAGCTTTTGTGTGGAAAGAAGCAATTTGCAGAGAGGCAAGATTGAAAGTAGAAAAACAAGTTGGGCTGTGACTGCCGTGGTCCAGGAGAGCGTGGTGAGGGCCGGGATGGGAGCAGTGGGGCGAGGAGATGAGCAGAAACGGAGAGACCCAGGACTGCATTCGAAGGGAGAGTCAACAGAACTTGCCAGCAGCTGGGTGTGAGTGGGGAAGGACAGCTAACTCGAGATAAATCCTAGATTTCTGGCATGAGCAATTTGGTGGGCAGTAAAGTCATCTCACTGATTTGGGAAAGCTCATCTGGAGGTCAGTGGGGTGGACTGGGAATTCTACTTTGGCCTCATTAAATCAGAGATGCCCACTCACCATCCAAATGGATACAGCAAGTTAATACTTTGGTACATGCTTTCCAGAGAGAGGTTCGGCTAGAGATAAAGAGTGGGGAATCACTCACATGTAAATGCCATTTGAATTAGCCGTGGGTCTAGATAAGAGTCCTATGCATCTTAGTCACCTATATAGAAACTTGATAGCTTGGACTGGAAGAGACATAAAAACCCGGGGCTCAGTGGTAAAGAATCCGCCTGCCAGTGCAGGAGATGCGGGTTCAATCCCTGACCTGGGAAGATCCCCTGGAGAAGGAAATAGCAACCCACTCCAGTATTCTTGCCTGGGAAATCCCATGGACAGAGGAGCCTGGAGGGCTACAGACCATGGGGTCACAAAAGAGTCAGACACGACTGGGCAACTAAAGAACAAAACAAGAGTCCAGTTCTTTTCTTTTATGAACAGGAAAAATGAGGCCCTGTGAGGTTAAGTGCTTTTTGTCATAGCTATACAGTCCATCAGAATACAGGATCTCCTTACTTGGTTCACTGCATTTTTATTTACCTTCTGCTTCTAAAATAGTGCAACTTAACTCCAAAGTTATGGCAAATATTTGTGGAAAGGGATAATCACACTCTGTGCAATATTGGATTTTAAATGATAAAAAAAAAGTTTAAAAAGAAAAGAAACCACAAATAGTTTGCTTTAAAATATTTCACTATCAATCTGAATTCAAATAAAGAAGCAGCTTGGTTGGCAGACTGGTTGGCTCAGTGAAAAATGAATTAGCAGGAACATTTTTATCCAGAATTGATTGTAGCTGGTGCAACCTTTTTAAGAGAAGACTTTAAATTAAAAGGCCGATCGCTTCTTCATCATATAGAAGGAAAAAAACTTGCAAGTAAAATCCCATTACCTGAGTTGTTAAACTGGGTAGTAAAATTCCTTAGACCACTGAATTCGACACACATTCATACACACAAATACACAGTCACAACTTCATTAGACAAACAGCAAGTGTGTGTCCCACTGCTCCAGAAAAGTGGCGCAGAAGGGAGCCGTGAGATTCAAAAGAACAACCGTGGACGTTTTGTGTTGGCACGCCTAGAATAAAGTGAAAGAGGCAAGAAGTTGACGCGGATGTCAGCAGCTTTCCCATTTAGCAGCAAAAAGCTAATCTAGGCCCAGCAGATAAAACAGCATGGTAATAAATGATCAATAATTGTTTGTATGCAGGTAACTCTGACTCATTCATGAAATTCTCGGTAACTATAGAAGACATTCCAAACAGAACGTTCCAGATGCCAGTCTGCCTGAGAAGAAAGCAACAGCTGTGCCTTCCCCTGTGTCCACATCCGACAAACTTCCTGCCAACACAAGAGACAGCCACGAGCATCATTCACCTCTTTGAGCTTCAATTTCCTGGTCAGTAAAATGAAGCAGGTGATTGCGTGGGACCAACACTCGCCAAGGCCAAAACCAATAAAAAAGAAAAAATAATAAATTCTAAGTTCATGTAAGACTAACTTTTTCTCTATATTCAAGCACAGCTGTGATTGGCTACTTGGAAAGTCACCTAACTCTGACCCCCTTTCTTTTTGCTTCCCAACTAAGATACGTTTACTTTGGTATTTTATTGAATCTTTTAAAGTAGTAGACACTGTTTTATAAATAAAGTCATGGTAACTCCTCTAGTAACTACAACATATAAATCCAATATTCAAACATCAGCTCAGATGAGATCATGATGGATTACTTAAATGATGGATTATTTTCAAGGCATGAAGATATGGTAGGAGACTAGCCTAATGTGAAGATATGCTGTAACGTTGGGTCAGTAAACAAGATATCACTTGTGAAAACTAGGGGTGTCCCCTTTGAGTGAGGAGGACTTTCTCTCTCGTTGACCCCATCTGTGAAGTCTTTTCAGGGCTGATGCCACACCAGTGACCAGCCTCGGAGTGCAAGAGGCGTGTTCTGCTTACTGACTCTCCAGATCAAGGCTCCACTAATTCTCTATATTTGGGAGAAATTAAACTCAACAATAACCCTGCTTCCCTCTGTCATCACTACATGCTGACCCAGTTCAATGTCAACCCAAATTTGACATGTGCCAAGTTTCACAGTGGTGAGTTTCCATAAATTCCAGGATTTTGGTGATAGCAGAGCGGGAACCATTCCTGATGTTTCTTCTTTTTTGACAACACGCTACTGTCACTGCTGTATTTCCAGCAATTAGCGCAGTGCCTGGTACATGTTAGGCACATGTTAGGCACATTGGTACATGTTAGGCACATGTTAGGCACATTGGTACATGTTAGGCACAATGTGTTTGCCGAAAGCTGGGTGAATGAGTGAGTGAATAAACACCCTTAGAACTGGGGAAGGACTTTATGTGATACAAAGGTGGAGAGCAGGACCACATCAACAGGTCGCTTAAAAGTTTCCCAAACCAGCTCTGCATCATCTATGCTTAGGGTATGCAAGGGGCAACAGCGAGGGACCGCTGGACACCCAGCAGAATGGCACAAATCTGCAAGGCCGAGAACGCCCAGTGCGGGCGCGGCGTGGGCGAGGCGGTGGAACATAAGGAATCCTCATTCATTGCCAGTGGGAATGCAAATGGCTGCAAGCACTGTAAGACAATTCGGCTCTTACATGCTCCTTGGTACTTATCCAAAGGAGTTGGAAACCTACATCCATACAGAAAACCTGTGCACAAATGTTTGTGCCGGCCGTGTTCATAATTACGCACATTTAGAAGTACCTAAGACAGCCTTCAGCGGGTGAGTGGATAAAGACCCTGGTACGTTCGGACAGTGGGGTGATGTTCAGCTCTAAGAAGAAATGAGCTGTTGAGCCACGAAGGGACATGGAGGAATCTTAAATGCGTGTGACTAAATGAAAGAATCTAGTCTGAAAAGGCTACCTACCATATGACATTCCGGAAAAAGCAAAAAACTATGGATACAGTCAAAATGCTGCCAGGGGTTGGGGTTGGGGGGTGTGCGTGCTCAGTCCTGTCCGACTCTTTGCGGCCCCTTAGGTTGTAGCCCACCAGGCTCCTCTGTCCGTGGAATTTCCCAGTCAAGAACACTGGAGCAGGTTGCCATTTCCTACCCGCGGGGATCTTGCCGACCCAGGGGTTGACCCCCCATCTCTTACCTTCTGTGTTGGCAGGTGGCTTCTTTGCCACCAGCACCCCCCGGGAGGGATGGATAGGCAGAGCACACTGGGGTTTTAGGGCCGGGAAACCACTCTCTATGATGCCGGAATGATGGACAAGTGTCCCGCACCTTCGCCCAGACCCATAGCGTGAGTCCTAAGGTAAAGTGTGGACTTTGGATGGGTAACAGTGTGTCTAGGTAGATTCATCAGCTGAAACAAAAGCACTATTCTGGTGAGGGATGTTATAACAGGAGAGGCTATACCTGTGTGGAGGCAGGGGCACATGGCAAATCTCTGTTCCTTCCCCTCAATTTTGCTGCGAACCTTAACCTGCTCTTTAAAAAACCTATTTTGAAACAAAATTCTAAGAATCTTCAGAAAAAGGGAATGAGGTGAAATGCTTCCTACACTCCCTTTGTCCTACGTAAACTCCGAACCCCATGCAAAAGCGCCCAGTTTCCCCACTCCAGGTATAGACTTCAGTTAAACTGTAGGAAGCAAAAAGATTTGCTTTACTCCAAAGCCTGTCCTCTTCCTATTTTACCACATCATCTCCATCATCCAGAGTCTCCTAAGGTATGCCACATGCCTTGCTGTTGTTCAGTCACCAAGTCTTTGTTGTCAGTCGTGTCCGACTCTTCGCAACCCCGTGGACTGCAGCACGCCAGGCCTCCCTGTCCATCACTGACTCCCAGAGCTTGCTCAAACTCGTGTCCGTGGAGCCGGTGACGCCATCCAACCATCTCATCCTCTGTCGTCCCCTTCTCCTCCTGCCCTCAGTCTTTCCCAGCACCAGGGTCTTTTCCAATGAGTCACTTCTTTGCATCAGGTGGCCAATGTATTACAGCATTCAGATTTCTTTATGGTCCAGCTCTCACATCCAGACACGAGTACTGCAGAAACCATAGCTTTGACTATGCAGACCTTTGTCGGCAAAGTAATGTCTCTGCTTAGTCATGTCCAACTCTTTTGCGACCCTGTAGACCGTAGCCCCCCAGGCTCCTCTGCTCATAGGACTTCCCAGGCAAGAGCACTGGAGTGGGTTTGCCATTTCCTTCTCCAGGGGATCTTCCCAACCCAAGGATCAAAGCTACATCTCCAACACTGACAGGGGCTTCTTTATCACTGGGCCACCAGGGAAGCCCTGCTGTTGACCTGCCTCATTTTAAATGGAAAATACTGAAAATGAGCTTGATGACTTAAAGACGCAGTGAGGAACGTAGTTTCCAGGATCATGGAACTAATTGTAGAATGGGGAGCTACTTGGCCAGACACAAATGGGCTCCTCGTTGCTGGGATTTTGAATCACTGAGTCTGGTTCTTTTTCTGTCTTCTGGTCACCAGCCACCATGTGGATTTTTAGAAGCCTCTTGATCTTTTTCAGATTATTTGTTCCTGATTTTCTATGGGCTAAGAAAACAGGTAACCAGGTTTATTAGGATCATGTCTGAAATAAGAAAAGACAGTGGCTGAATGGCAGAGAGAAAAGATGGAGATAAAATGCATCATGAGCTGAGTGAATGAGATCCATGGTGTTTATTTTAACTTCTCAGAGGCCTTTTTCTTTGAGCTGTGTTCTCAGTGACTGACATTATTGGAAAAATGACCTCTGGGTAGGTAAGTTATTGCTACAAAAAGGCATTGTTTCCTTTAAAATGAATAAGAATGGCAGCTAATACTATATTCCATTTTCTTTGTAGAATGGATTCTCTGTTTTTTAAAAAAAGCAACCAAAAGAACCCAACAACAACAAAAAAAGGTGGAGAGATACACTCTAGGAAAGGAGACCTAAAGGGAGTCACATTATATGAATAGCTAAGTTGATAGGAAAATAAATGTTGTTTTGCTCATAACACTGAAAAGTCAATAGGCAGCAAATGAACTTCAGAGTAGCAGGGCCAATATTCATTTAGATGTCCTCTGTCATTAAAAAACAACACCCAGGGAAAACAGAGCTGTAGCGTAGGCACAGTGCCTAGAAGGGTTACACATGCAGAGGAACAAACTGGTGTATAAATAGATTTGTAAAACTTATTCATGAGACATCCATAGCTCATTAATGGAGAGGATGATTCCTTTATTCAGAGTAGATTCCATTATTTTTAAATCCTGTAAGTCGAACTATAGTAAGGGATTTTGAAACGACAAACCCTAGTAAAAATGTTTAGAACCCCAAAATGGGAAGGAGATTCCAAAAAGCTCAGATATTTACACCCTTGGGAATTGTTCAATAAAGACTTACTGGCCTTTATCTGCTTTCAATGCTATTCATTCTTCACCTGCCTCATGACAACTACAGTCATCTCCTCTACCCCGACCTCCTCGTAAGACTCTCTTCAGGTGGCCACGTGTGTTCCAAGCCGCTTCAGTCACGTCTGACTCTGTGCGACCCCGTGGCTACAGCCCTCCAGGCTCCTCTGTCCACGGGATTCTCCAGGCAAGAATGCTGGAGTGTTGCCACGCCCCCCTCCAGGGGGTCTTCTTGACCCAGAGATCTAACTCACGTCTCTTACGTCTCCTGCATCAATAGGTGGGTTCCTTACCACCAGAGCACCTGGGAAGCCCCTCAGGTGGGAATAAAGGTTATTCTGTTGTAGACTATAAGCATCTTCTTATCTATTTATAAGCACTGTCTTGGACTCTAAACTCTACTTTGTATACCAGAGACGTTTATATAGGTCTTGAAGCAAACGCCTCTCATTTGATAGTGCCTTCCTAGAGGTTACAGTTAGAAAGTGTCTGAGCTTACATCTATGCTCAGCAGGAAGGAACGTCGTGGCTGATACGTGGTGTCTACTATGGGCAAGACAAAGGTGATGGAAATCTGCACGTCTTAAGATCGCCATCCCACTCCTGTATCCTGCTGACAGTGAACCAGGAGAGGCCTGGTTCATGATTGGCTTCTCTCTTTAGCACTGGACTTTCTGCTAATTAGAAAGATCAACTACCTATACCCAACACCCGCTTGTGGAATATGCAAGTGTATTGTTTCTGCAGTTGAAGACGATGAAGTGTATACGGATTTGTTTCTTGGCCATTTGGTAGGTGGATTATATAAATTATGGACATATTTTAAGATGATTGAAGAATATTTAACACAAATATACTTTAAATATGACCAACAGAGAGAAAGAGAGAAAGAACAACCTCTATGTCACAATGAAGGCTTTTTCCATTTCTTAACCTAGGACAATTTCTGGATCTCTCTCTTCTGAATTTTTAAAGAGAGCAAGTTTTCAACCAGATCATTAAAAACAGGAAAGACTGACAATATTGATTAAATGACAGTTCAAGGCATAGCAACAAATTATCCATGTAATTCCATATAATTGAAAGCACATTTGACAGAAAAATGGGAGGGGGACAGGCTTTAGAAGAAATCAAAAGAGGAAAAAAGAGAGAGAGAAGGAATTCAGTTCATCCACAGAATGTTGGGCTCCTGCCCTCAGGGAGCTTCTGGGCTACATTAGCTTGGCCATAGCATTCCTGGGCTGCAGATGGGGTTCCTGCTAGTGGCTGGGGACTTTTTCTGATTTAAAAAAAGAAAAGCTAATCATACAAGGCATCTCAAGATTGAAATTTCCTCCTACCTTCCTTTTCAGTAGCCCTGTTCATGACTTTGTTATGCTCTCCCTTCAGATGTCTACCAGGCTTTCCATCACCGTACCTTTTCATGCTCAGAAAAGTGAAAAATAACATCAATATATAAATATTTAAGCAATAATTAAAATCTTTCAGAAGTTTTTCTTACCTTTGTAAGATGTAAATAATTTTAAAACTTGAATGAAAGTTGAATGAGCAAATGAAAAAAGAGTAAAAGAGTGTAAACAGGTGTCGACTTACCCTGGCTGAGAGGCTGGCGCTGACGAAAGACAGCAGCCACTAGCTCCACGTGGCTACCAAGCACTTGAAATGTGGCTAATCTGAATCGAGGTGTGCTGCATGTGTAAAATACGTACTGAATTATGAAGACGTAGAACAAAAGAGAATGGGAACTATACCGTTACTAATTTTGCCTATAGATTACATATAGAAATGATAATATATTGGACACATTGGGTTAAATAAGATCTATTCCTAAAACTAATTTCACATATTTCCTTTTACCTTTTTCATGTGATTACCAGAAAATTTTAAATTACCGAAGTGGCTCACACTATATTGATATAGGGCAGAATTTCTCTAGGGAATTCTTTCTTTAAGGAATTTAAGATGGATGGTGTTGCAGTTTATTTTTGATGATTTATAGAAATAGAGGTAAATAGTCTATGCTAATTTATATTTTAAATCCAGAAAGTCCTTTCCATCTGCCTAAAAGAACAAGAATATTATGAGTGTCTGTAGCAGAGGGTCAGCGGGGTCCCCGGGTACAGTTGGTAAAGAATCTGCCTGCCAATGCAGGAGATGCACAAGACTTGGGATTGGTCCCTGGGTCGGGAAGAGCCTCTGGAGGAGGACATGGCAACCAGCTTCAGTATTCCTGCCTGGGAAATTCCGTGGACAGAGCCTGGCAGGCCACCATCCAAGGGGCTGCAAAGAGTTGGGCACACCTAGCAACACGCAAATACCCCACAGGCTCAGACAGCGCGTGTCCCAGGCGAGGGTCAAACGACGCATCACAGCCATTCACCTCGCTTCTGCGTGTGTTTGTTTTTGTTCTGATTTTTGGCTTCACATCGTGACTTGTGGGGTTTTAGTTCCTGGACCAGGGACTGAACCCAGGCCACGGCAGTCCTAACTACTGGCCTGACAGGGACTCCCCTGTTCACCTGTATTCTTAAAAGAGTGTGAAGGCCACCACAACCAAGATGGAAACAATGAGTGTGGCTGTTTTTAATAAAACTTTATTTACAAAAGCAGTGGCCATGTCATAAACCTTAGGAATTTTTAAGTATGGACTAGTAGGCAAGACTAGAGCAGGCAATGGCACCCCACTTCAGTTCTCTTGCCTGGAAAATCCCGTGGACAGAGGAGCCTGGTGGGCTGCGGTCCATGGGGTCGCTAAGAGTCGGACACGACTGAATGACTTCACTTTCACTTTTCACTTTCATGCATTGGAGAAGGAAATGGCAACCCACTCAGTGTTTTCGCCTGGAGAATCCCAGAGATGGGGGAGCCTGGTGGGCTGCCATCTCTGGGGTCGCACAGAGTCGGACACGACCGAAGCGACTTAGCAGCAGCAGCAGGCATGACAAAAATACCCTGTAAGATGAGAAAATTGGATACAAGTAGTCAACTTGCTCTTGTTAAAAAATAAGTATCAGGACTTCCCTGGCGGTGCACTGGCTCAGGATTTCCGCCTGCCAATGCAGGGGACACAGGCTCGACCCTGGTCCAGGAAGACCCCACGTGCCACGGCTGCAGAACGTGTGCTCTGGACCCCGGGAGCCACAACTACTGAGCCTGCGCCCTAGAGCCGGGCTCCGCCAGGAAGAGGAGCTTCGGCTCGCTGCAACTATAGGAAAGCCAGTGTGAACACAGCCGAGATAAACAAGCACATTTTTAATTAAAAAAATAAGTATTGTCTTCTTTAGTAATTATGGGACTAATTTGGCACGGGGACACACTCGGTCTGAAATCATGAAAAGTCTACATTAAAGATAATGTATTTCAAGACAAAATAATGTTTCAATTACATGTGCACTGCATTTAGTATCACCCTGTGCAGCAATCATTTGTTATAAAACTACTTGTTTCTGAACTGATTCCATATTCATAGTTTTTTCACATTCACGATTTAAAGAAAGAAAGTACCTCTCCACATACATTTCTCGATCGTCTACTGCGGCAAAGTCTTCCTCAGGCGCCGGGGAGACCGTGTGCGCTCAGCCAATGAGAGAGGCTGTGACAGACCGCGATAGGCTCCCGTCCAATAAGCGTTACTGTTCTACGAAGCATGTGCTCTCAGTCAATCTGCTGCACCACTTAAACGGGTTTTGTAACGTGTTGCTAGTTGACGATGGTGTCTCTTTTTAACACATTTTCTGTTCTGTTTAATAGTTTTGAACCCATTAAATGATTGGTGATATGTCCATGTGATAAAGCTGGACCTGATTTCAAGGGATTTTAAATATCCATGTTTTAAAAATAGCTTGAGGCACTTCCTGGGAACAGTTGAGGAAAGAAGAGTGAAGATCAGCAGATGGCTGGGATTGGTGGGAACTTGTGAACCTGTGAAGAGCACTGTGAACATCCTTGCATCTCCAGGGGCGAAACCTCGGTGGGAGGCGTGTGCCTGCTGGGGATTTGCAGAGAGGAGCCATGAGTTGGCAGCACAGCAACGTGAGATGCTGAGCACATAATTTCACAAGGACGGGGCTTCCCCAGCCTATTCCAGTTACCGGTTTGGAAGGCAGTCCTATTCCTAGAAAAGCAACCCTCTTAATAAAAAGTCTGTGAGTATTCCGGTTGTTCAGTTGCTAAGTCATGTCTGTCTCTTTGCAACCTCATGGACTGCTGCACGCCAGGCTCCTCTGTCCTCCACTATCTCCCAGCGTTTGCTCAAAATTATCTCCACTGAGTCGGTGCTGCGATCTGACCTCCTCACCCTCTGCCGCCCACTTCACCATCTTGCCTTCCATCTTTCCCAGCATCAGGCTCTTTTCCATGAGAATTCCCAGTTTGTTGTTTGTGATCCACACAGTTATGAGTATAGAGTTTATAACTCAAAGAAGATGTAACAAGGTCTTTCCAGTTTGTTTTGACAAATAAGACACCTTTGGACAAATAAGAAATCTATTTTAAAATGTAGTGTGACTTACATGTTTTATCACTTACATATTCAACCACCTAAATGGCTTGAAAACAGTTTATTTTGTAAAGTGGGTTCAATATTTTCCTGTGAAACATTTTTAAACCATTCATTTCCAAGACAAACTATGTAATACAAAAGTAACCTCTGAGCTGATCTCTGACCCAATCACGACAAATTCTAAAGGAGCAGCATCCAGATTAGTGTATCCATCAGCTAAACAGCGGCAGCAGTCATTAATTTCTTTGTAAAACTGTTATTTTCCTGTTTAAAAGAGATAGTAAAATCATGTTCTTGTAAGTTATGGTTTAAAATTGGAAAGGGATATGTGATCCCTCTAAAGAAGATAGTCTGCTTCAGAAAGCAGTTTGTATTCCATTCTGGGTTAGAGACGGTTACCAAGGAGACAGCTCAACTTCATCAGTAGGCCTCTAGAATCAGGAATCTAGTGGGTTCTTAGGAAGTGTTTGTAGAAAGAAAAAGCAGAGAGAGAAAGAAAGAAAGAAAAGAGGGAGGGGAAGGAAGGGAAGACAGGCTCTTTCTATTAGGAAAGACCATCATGAGGGTTAATTTCACGTGTTAACTTCGCTAGGCCACAGAACCCAGATGTTAGGACAAATAATATTGTAAATATTTCTGTGAAGGTTTTTTTAGACCAGATGAACACTTAAATCAGTAGAGGTTGAGTAAAGCGGACCACCATAATGTGGGTGAGCCTCATCGAATCAGATGAAGGCCTTAACTGAAAAACACTGACTACCCACTTAGAACAGAGACTTCTGCCGGAAGACTTCCTTGAGTCAAACTGCAGCATCAACTCTTCCCTGGGTCCCCACTCCTGCTGCAGCACCTTCTCTCCTCCAGGCTGCACCTATGACCTCATGTTGTTGCTTTTCAGTCGCTCAGCTGTGTCCGACTCTTTTTGACCCCATGGACTGCAGCACGCCAGGCTTCCCTGTCCTTCACCAGCTCCCGGAGTTTACTCAAACTCATGTCCATCGAGTCAGCGATGCCATCCAACCATCTCGTCCTCTGTCGTCCCCTTCTCCTCCTGCCCTCAATCTTTCCCAGCATCAGCGTCTTCTCCAATGAGTCAGTTCTTCGCGTCAGGTGGCCAGAGGATCGGCGCTTCAGCCTCGGCATCAGTCCTTCCGGTGAGTGTTCAGGGCTGACTTCCCTTGGGAGGGACTGGGTCTTGTGTACAACAGGCCGTGTGATACGCGGGCGCCATCTCAACGTGCACAGCCACAGCGCCACAGTCCTCTCCGGGACGCCCCTGAAGGGCAGGGTGAAGTGAAATCTGTCTGGCTGGTAGAACTTTGAACGGTGCAAACAGTGCACCCCGTTGTTCACTTTGCTTGTTAGGAGATGAGGCCAGATATACGGTCAGAGCACAACTCACAGCCTGCGGCCATGTGAGGTCCGTGGTTTGACTTGGAAGGAATATGACCAGAGAATCGGTGGCAAGGAGGTCTGGAGAAGAGGTATGTGGACAGAGCTATCTGCATGAGCAAAAAATTGGAAGATATCTGTGTTCCATGAGAACGCTCACCAAATGGTGACCCCAGCAGAAGAGGATTTTAATAGTCCAGGGGATAGGATGACCCACTGTGCAGATAGCAGCCAGCCTCTCTCTCCCTGCCAGCCCTGTTGTTGCCCAGTGGGCTCGTGAGCAAATGGCCATGGTGGCTGGGGATAGAGCTTGAGCATAGGCTCAGCAACATGGACTTCTCCTCACCAAGGTCAACTTGGTTGCAGCCACTGCTGAGAGTCCAATCTGCCAGCAGCAGAGAACGACAGCGAGTCCCTCATACAGCATCATTGCCTGGGGTGATCAACCAGCTAGTTGGATAATTACATTGGATCCCTTCCATCATGAAAGGGGCAATGTTTCATTCTTACGGAAATAGACACTCTGGATATAGTGCTGCCTTTCCTATACATGCTGCTTCTGCCAAAACTACCATCTGTGGATTTAGCAGAATGTCCTAGCCACTGTCATGGTGCCCCACACAGCACTGCCTCTGGTGAAGCTGTGTATGCTCTGAATCAGGGCTCCCTATGTGGCCCCATCTCTCCCGCACCAGGATTCACGCTGGCAATCGAGGGATGGAAATGAGAAGCCACCCATCGCTATTACTCTTACTGACCCCCTAGCAAAATTTTTGCTTCTTTTCCCAAGATCTTATGCTCTGCTGGCCTGGTGGTCTTAGTTGCAGGGAGAGATTCTTTTACTGAGAGACACAACCATGATTCCAGTGAAGGGGAAGTTAGGACTGCCTCCCAGGTATCGATACTTTGGGTCCTCACGCCTCTGAATCAGCAGGCAAAGAGGGAGTTACTGTGCCGACTGCAGCGGCTGACTCTGATTACCAAGGGGAAATTGGACTGCCGGCTCACAAGGCAGCCAAGGAAGAGCGTGTGTGGAAAACAGGAGACCCCATGGAGTTCCTCTTGGTATTGCCACGTCTGCGACGGGAAACTACAATCACCCAGCCCTGGCAGGACTCCTAACGGCCCAGACCCTTCAGGAAAGAAGTTTTAGGTCGCCCACCAGTTAAAGAATCCTGACCAGCTAAAGTGCTTCCTGATAGCAAAGGGAATACGGAATGGGCAGTGAAAGAAGATATTTATAAACACCAGTTATGACCGCGTGGCCCATTTCAGGAGCAAGGACTATAACTGTCATGAATACTTCTTCCTTATTTTGTTATGCATGTTTGTATGTGCGTATTATATATTTATAAAGCTGGATAGATATCATATATCTCTTTTCTTCTCTATCACGTAATGTCAGATGTATTGACTTTATATCATAATATTTAAGTATTGTTAACTGTACATCATTGTGTTTAGGTTACAAAACATCACGGAGAAGAGTAAAGATCGTCTAAGGCCTGCATTTCCTTCTGGGGAAACTGTGTTTTGGGTTTTGCGCAGGATAGTCATATGATGTTAGGTGAAAGTATGATCTTGTTACTGTCTTTATTTGGGAATTAAGTATGGTTTAAGGAGCTGTATATGGGTGACAAGTTGTCAAGGCATGGGCTTGTGAAGTTCATTTTATGTGTCAACTAGTTTAGGCCACAGAATCCAGCTACTTGGGCAAACTCCAGTCTAGATATTGCTATGAAGATACTTTTTGTAGATGAGATTAACATTTAAATCAGTCAACTTTGAGTACAGCAGATGTGGGTGGGTCTCATCCCATCAGCTGAACATCTCAAAGCAAAAAAGACTGAGATCCTGATATATCCAGCCACCGAGTATTATTCAGTGCTACAGACAAGTGTGCTACCAAGCCATGAAAAGCACGGCTCAAGTGCATATGCTAGATGAAAGAAGGCGTCTGAAAAGTCTGCGCACTGTATAATGTCAACCGCGTGACGTTCTGGGAAAGGCAAAACTGTGGACAGTTTCAAAAGATCATTTGTTGAATAAGGGATAAAAAGGTGGTTCACAGAGGATTTTCAGGGCAGTGAAACTACTCTGTATGAGGCTATAATGACAGACATAGGTCTTCATACCTTTCTCCAAACCCATAAAATATACAACAGCAAGAGTGAGTCCTCTTGGCTGTGCTGGGCCTTGGCTGTGGCGCGAGCGCTCTTCGTGGTTGAACATGGGGCTCTAGAGTACAGGCTCAGTTGCCCTGAGTCATGTGCGATTTTAGTTCCCCGACCAGGGATCAAACCTGTATCCCCTTCCCTCAAAGGCAGATTCTTAACCACTGGACCATGAGGGAAGTCCCTATAACACCAAGAGAGGATCTTTCCTTCATTTGGTTGCATCAGGTCTTCGCTCTGGCAGGCAGGATCTTTGATCTTCCTTGTGGGTGTGCGGGATATTTTGTTCCTTAGTTGCAGCAAGTGGGACCTACTTCCCTGACCAGGGATTGAACCCCAGGTCCCCTGCATTGGGAGTGCGGGGTTCTAACCACTGGGCAACCAGGGAAGGCCGCAGGAGTGAACCTTAATGTAAAATATGGACTTCTGAGCAATGATGTGTTAATGCAAGTTCATCAACTGCAACAAATGTACCCTCTGGTTGAGAATGTTGATCACAGGGAGGATATGCATGTGTGAGAGCAGGGGATTTGTGGGAAATCTCTACCTTTCTCTAAAGTTTGCTGTGAACCTCAACCTGCTCTAAAAATAAAGTCTGTTCACAAAAAAAAAAAACAAAAAAAACAACTGAGGTGCTCCAAGTAAGAGGTTATTCTGCCTCCAGATAGCTTTTCAACTCAAGCTACAAAGTCAGTTATTCTGTGAGTCTCTAGTCTGTTAGCCTATCCTGCATAGCCTCCAAAATCACATGTATTAAATAGTTGTGGTTTAGTCACTAAGTTGAGACCGACCCTTTTGCAATTGCGTGCACTGTCGTCCATCAGGCTCCTCTGTCCAAGGGATTTCCCAGGCAAGAATACAGGAGTGGGTTGCCACTTCCTTCTCCAGGAGACCTTTCCAACCCAGGAACCAAACCCATGTCCCCTACATTGGCAGGCAGATTTTTTTTACCACTCAGTTCAGTCCAGTCATTCAGTTGCTCAGTCGTGACTGACTCTTTGCAACCCATGGACTGCGGCACACCAGGGTTCTCTGTCCATCAGCAGCTCCTGGAGTTTACTCAAACTAATGTCCATTGAGTTGGTGATGCCATCCAACCATCTCATCCTCTGTTGTCCCCTTCTCTTCCTGCCCTCAATCTTTCCCAGCATCAGGGTCTTTTCCAATGAGTCAGTTCTTCACATCAGGTGGCCAAAGTATTGGAACTTCAGCTTCAGGATCAGTCCTTCCAAAGAATATTCAGGACCGATTTCCTTTAGGATGGACTGGTTGGATCTCCTTGCAGTCCAAGGGACTCTCAAGAGTCTTCTCCAACACCACAGTTCAAAAGCATCAACTCTTCAGCGCTCAGCTTTTTTTATAGTCCAACTCTCACATCGATACACGACTATTGGAAAAACCATAGCCTTGACCAGACAGACCTTTGTTGACAAAGTAATGTCTCTGCTTTTTAATATGCTGTCGAGGTTGGTCATAGCTTTTCTTCCAAGGAGCAAGTGTCTTAATTTCATTGCTGCAGTCACCATCTGCAGTGATTTTGGAGCCCAGAAAAATAAAGTCAGCCACTGTTTTCACTGTTTTCCCATCTATTTCCCATGAAGTGATGGGACCAGATGCCATGATCTTAGTTTTCTGAATGTTGAGTTTTGAGCCAAATTTTTCACTCTCCTCTTTCACTTTCATCAAGAGGCTCTTTAGTTCTTCTTCACTTTCTGTCATAAAGGTGGTGTCATCTGCATATCTGAGGTTATTGATATTTCTCCCGGCAATCTTGATCCAGCTTGTGCTTCATCCAGCCCAGCATTTCTCATGATGTACTCTGCAATATAAGTTAAATAAGCAGGGTGACAATATACAGCCTTGACATACTCCTTTCCCAATTTGGAACCAGTCTGTTGTTCATGTCCAGGTCTAACTGTTGCTTCTTGACCTGCATACAGATTTCTTAGGAGGCAGGCCAGGTGGTCTGGTATTCCCATCTCTTTCAGAATTTTCCACAGTTTATTGTGATCCACACAAAGACTTTAGCATAATCAATGAAGCAGAAGTAGATGTTTTTCTGGAATTATCTTGTTTTTTTGATGATCCAACGGATGTTGGCAATTTGATCTCTGGTTCCTCTGCCTTTTCTAAATCCAGCTTGAACATCTGGAAGTTCATGGTTCACGTATTGCTGAAGTCTGGCTTGGAGAATTTTAAGCATTACTTTTCAGGCCTGTGAGATGAGTGCAACTGTGCGGTAGTTTGAGCGTTCTTTGTCATTGCCTTTCTTTGGGATTGCAATGAAAACGGACCTTTTCCTGTCCTGTGGCCGCTGCTGAGTTTTCCAAATTTGCTGGCATATTGAGTGAAGCACTTTCACAGCATTATCTTCCAGGATTTGAAATAGCTCAACTGAATTCTATCACCTCTACTAGTTTTGTTCATAGTGATGCTTCCTAAGGCCCACTTGACTTCGCATTCCAGGATGTCTGGTTCTAGGTGAGTGATCACACCATCATGGTTATCTGGGTCATGAAGATCTTTTTTGTACAGTTCTTCTGTGTATTCTTGTCACCTCTTCTTAATATCTTCTGCTTCTGTTAGGTCCCTACCATTTCTGTCCTTTATCGAACCCATCTTTGCATGAAATGTTCCCTTGGTATCTCTAATTTTCTTGAAGAGATCTCTAGTCTTTCCCATTCTATTGTTTTCCTCTATTTCTTTGCACTGTTCACTGAGGAAGGCTTTCTTCTCTCTCCCTGCTATTCTTTGGAACTCTGCATTCAAGTCCAAAATCCCATGAGTCAATCCTTAAAAATCTACATGTGTATGTGTGTGGTGTAATACATCCTGTTGGTTGTGTCTCTGCTTCTGCAGAATCCTAAGATAAACATTATATCTTGCTGATATAAACATGTTCTGCATGTCTTTAAGTGTTTTTGTTTTTTTTTTAATGGCAGTTGTTACATGGACAGAAAGATGATGTAGCTCAAAGCTTGAGGAGATGGGAAGCTTTGGAGGATGGACGCAGTCAGAGGTAAGGCTCTCCTGATCGGAGGCATCCAGTCCCACTGAAGGAAATTCAGGATGAGTCTCCGATTTTTAATAAAACGTGAGAAGGACCTGATGGCCTCAAAGCTGCGGTAGGTAGTGGAGAGCAGAGGCACCATTTGCACTGAAAAGCCCCTTTCGTTAATGACCCCTACCAGACACACGAGCAGACCCCGTCCTCGTGATCCTGACAGCCAGGACCTTTGATGACAGCTACGGTGCTAGTCAGAACAGCAGAAGCTTTGATCGAAGTAAAAAGATTCCAGTAACTGGAGAAAGAGAGATGGTACAGAGCTTTAGGAATACAACAAAGACTGGATTCCCTTGGTGGCTCCGTGGGAAAGAGCCGCCTGCCAGTGCCGGGGATACGGGCTCCATCCCTGGTCCGGGAAGATCCCACCAGCCGCGGAGCAACCGAGCCCGTGGCCACAACTCCCGAGTCTGTGCTCTGGAGCCGGGAGACGCCGCTCCCGGGACCACGCGCCGCAGCGGCCAAGCCCGCACCCCCCAGAGCGCATGCTCCACGGCAACAGCGGCCAGGGCGGTGAGAACCCCGCACCGCAGCTCCAGAGGACCCGGCCCACCGAAACTGGAGGAAAGCCCGCGCAGCAGCAAGACCCAGCGCTGCAAAGAATAAACAAGTAAATAATTTAGTTTAAAAAAAGGCAACAAAGATTAACAGTGACTGATCAGATTCAAGGGTGGATGAGAAATGCAGCAAATGTACTTAGGTATGCATTTTTCTTATAGCCATTTGCTCTATGGGGCTATCTTCTTTGCTTTTTAATGTTATCTGTTTTAATAAAGAGATGTCGTCTTTGTAAAAAGAAATTATAATCAGTTTATAAAATAAATTAATCTTTTGACTAATGATACCTTTGGGAGATTTGGGTGTTTCAGACTGCAAAGCTGTAATGTAAGAATCATCACTTAGTTGGTGGCCAATATTCTAATCATATGCAAAGCACTAAGAGGAACTAAACAGTCTTTTGAGTGCCAGGCCAACAAGCTCAACCCCACAAGGAGGAAAAAAATATTGGAGAAAAAAACAATATTAAAACTTGCATGTCTGGGTGAACTTCAAATGCTGTGCCAAACCTCATGACCAATAATTATAGCAGAATAGCACTCAAGACACCCTATCTAAGTCTAGGGTTGTGAACTTTTTCAAGTTAAAGAACTATATTATTTTCAAAATTACTGGGAATTTTTACAGAACGCTCCCATCTCTTTAAGAATTTTCCACAGTTTGCTGTCATCCACACAGTCATAAGGCTTTAGTGTAATCAATGAAGCAGAACTCACATTTTTTGGAATTCCCTTGGTTTCTTCATGATCCAACGAATGTTGGCAATTTGATTTCTGGTTCCTTTGCTTTTTCTAAACCCAGCTTGTACATCTGGAAGTTCTTGGTCCACGTACTGTTGAAGCCTGACTTGAAGGATTTTGAGCACTACCTTGCTAGCATGTGAAAGGAGCACAGTTTCATTATAGTTTGAGCATTCTTTGGCATTGCTCTTCTTTGGGACTGGAATGAATACTGACCTTTTCCAGTCCTGTGGCCACCACTGAGTTTTCCAAATTTTCTGACATGTTGAGTGCAACACTTTAACAGCATCATCCTTCAGGATTTTAAATAGCTCTGCTGGAATTCCATCACCTCCACTAGCTTTGTTCATATCAATGGTAATGCTTCCTAAGGTCCACTTGACTTCACAGTCCAGAATGTCTGACTTCAGATGAGTAACCACACCATCATGGTTACCCAGGTCATTAAGACCTTTTTGGATAGTTCTTCTGTGTATTCTTGCCACCTCTCCTTAATCTCTTCTGCTTCTGTTAACTCCTTTTGGCTTCTGTCCTTTATCATGCCCATCCTTGCATGAAATATTTCCTTGCTATCTCCAATTTTCTTGAAGAGACTTCTAGTCTTTCCCATTCTATTATTTTCCTCTATTTCTTTGCACTGTTCATTTAAGAAGGCCTTCTTATCTCTTCTTGCTATTCTCTGGAACTCTGCATTCAGTTGAGTAGATCTTTCCCTTTCTGCCTTGCCTTTCCCTTCCCTTCTTTCCTTAGCTATTTGTAAAGCTTCCTAAGGCAACCACTTTGCCTTCTCGCATTTCTGTTTTCTTTGGGATGTTTTTGGTCACTGCCTCCTGAACAATGAATGTTAGGAACTTACGTCCATAATTCTTCAAGAAGCAACAGTTAGAACCAAACATGGAACAACTGACTGGTTCAAAACTGGGAAAGGAGTACGACAATACTGTATATTATTACCCTGTTTATTTAACCTATATGCAGAGTCCAGGGCTTCTCAGGTGGCATTAGTGGTAAAGAACCTGCCTGCCAATGTATGAGATGTAAGAGACACAGGTTCGATCCCTGGGTCGGGAAGATCCCCTGGAGGAGGCATGGCAACCCACTCCAGTGTTCTTGCCTGGAGAATCCATGGACAGAGGAGCCCAGGGGCTACAGTCCACGGGGTCACAAAGACTCGGACACGACTGAGCGACTTAGCATGCACACTCACAAGCAGAGCATATCATGCTAAATGCTGGGCGGGATGAATCACAAGCTGGAATTAAGCCTGCTGGGAGAAATATCAACAACCTCAAATTGGCAGATGATACCATTCTAACGACAGAAAGTGAAGAGAAACTAAAGAGCCTCTTGATGAGGTTGAAAGAAGACAGTGAAAAAGCTAGCTTGAAACTCAACATTCAAAAAACTAAGATCATGGCATCTGGTCTCATCACTTCATGACAAACAAAGGGGGAAAAAGTGAAAGCAGTGACAGACTCTATTTTCTTGGGCTCCAAAATCACTGCAGACAGTGAATGCACCCTTGAAATTAAAGGACAACTGCTCCTTGGAAGGAAAGCTATGACACACGTAGACAGTGTATTAGAAAGCAGAGACATCATTTTGATGACAAAGATCTGTATAGTCAAAGCTATGGTTGGACTGTAAAGAATGCTGAGAACCGAAGAACTGATGCTTTCATACTGTGATGGTGGAGAAGCCTCCTGAGAGTCCCTTGCACAGCAAAGAGATCAAACCAGTCAATCCTAAAGGAAATCGACCTTAAATATTCATTTGAAGGACTGTTGCTAAAGCTGAAGCTCCAAAACTTTGACCGCCTGATGCAAAGGGCCAACTGATTAGAAAAGACCCTGATGCTGGGAAAGACTGAAGGCAAAAGGAGACGGGGCGGCAGAGGATGAGATGGTTAGACAACATCATGGGTTCAATGGACATGAATTTCAGCAAACTCTGAAAGACAGTGGTGAACTGAGGAGCCTGGTGAGCTGTAGTCCATGAGGTTGCAAAGAATCAGTCACGACTCAGCTACTGTTCAACAACAACCTCTAGAATGCTAGCCATATTTTGGTATCTGATGCAAACATATGAAATGACAAAAAAGTTCCTAGGAATTTGGAAGTTACTTTAAATGAATGTGCATATTCATTCATATGCACGAGCTCCATGATTACTTAGTTTAGGCAAGTTTTGAGCCCCTGGCCCAGGCGTTGCTAGTGGTAAAGAGCCTGCCTGCCAATGCAGGAGACTTTAGAGACCCAGGTTCAACCCCTGGGTGCGGAAGATCCCCTGGAGAAGGGAATGGCAGCCCACTGCAGTCTTCTTGCCTGGAGAATCCCGGGGACAGAGGAGCCTGGCGGGCTGCAGTCCACGGGGCCGCAGAGTCGGACACGACTGAAGGGCCTTGGTCAGCACAGAACAGTAATTCTTCAGTAGCTTCAGGGCTCATCTGCCACTGGTTTATTTAACGAGATGCGAAGCGTCTCAATAACCTACACACTTTTAAAATCTCTGCATCTTACTGAGAGCAAAAGCAAGGTCCTCCTTCTGGATTCCTTATCACAGCTCCCACTGATGCTTTTAATAGCCTCCTAACTGGTCTCATTGCCTCCACTCATCCCCAGACCCTCTCCCAATTCAAATTCCTCCTTCATGTCACGGCCAGAGGTACCTTTCAAAAATCCTAGATCTGATCTGGCCACTTCCCCACTCAGATGTTCTCCTGGCCCCTCATCACCAAGAGCAGTAGTCCCAATCCTGGGCCCACCAGAGACTCATTTGGAGAACCCCTTAAAACAAATATCATCATGGGGTTCCATTCCCAGAGTTTCTGATGCAGTAAGTCTAAGGCCAGGACCAATGGTTTGCCTTTCAAAGACGTTTCCAGGTGATGGTGGTGGTCTGAGACCACATTTCAAAAACTACAACCCTGGAGTGTAAAACCCAGACTTCTTAATACAATCAAAGGAGGTCCTCCACTCTCTGGACCCTGACATCTCTCAAATTTCATCTCCTGCCTGTTCTGCCCTTCACCCATTACACATTTGTCAAATTCCAACTTGTCCTAAGCTTAAGCCGCACCTCCCTCTCAGAGTGCCCTTCAAGCAAAATCAATCACTTCCTCCTTCAAGTGCCCACTGACTTTGTATGCATCGCTCTTAAAACGAGCATCGCATCTCTTTGCAACCATTAGTTTACACCCATCAGCTTCACCCCAGATTGGGTGCCCCATGAGGATGGGATCTGGTCATAGAGCTTCGTACTTCCAGCATCAGAAGAGAGTAGGTGCTCAGTAAGTATTTGTGTGGGCTTTTAAATCAGTGTAAATAGCAAACGCACAACTTTTCAAACACCATGTTTCTCTAAGACATTTAGAAGCCCTGCACCCTGCTGCGTCTTGTCAGTAGGATTAGACTGTTGTCAGTGACCTGGAGTTCAAGATGCTGCTCGCAGCAAAGATGGCACGGTGTCATTAACATCTTGTAGCTATTTGTGATCCTGATTTAAAAGGACATGTATACGCCATGCGTGCAAATAGAGTGAAGAACCATCTGAAATCTTGATTGGAATCTAGGACCAACTAGACAGACACCAAGCCAAAAAGTCATGTTTGTCTCTGAAACTCCGTATGGTTCCATGAAAATCAAAGACGGCTGTGTATCTCTTACAAACAGAACTGAGAATTCCCAGATAACAGAATAATTGGAGTATGGCAGTTGAAGATGGAGCAACTTTTAAATTGTGGAGACTCTCTATGGTCCATGAGATGAAGAGAGAAAAGAGAGTCTATAAGAACAACTGCTGTGCTGTTTATAAACAGTGAACATCCTGTTCTGCGTCTTGGACTGTTTGTGGTGCAAGTTGTTTCTGGAGCAACACCTGCACAACTGAAAATCAGCATCTTCAAATGTAAATAATGTTATATACACAGGGTCTATCATTCTACTACTGGCTCTGACGTGACGTGTATTCTGGTTGATTACTCATTGACGGTTAGAGGATGACAGTTCCAAGGGTAGATATGTCTGGTCTCTAACTGCTGTGAACCACCAGTTACCTCTTCCTTCCTTCTTTCTTTTCCCTCCCTCCCTCCCCTTTTCCTTCTCATTCTCTTGCCCTTATATATTCATACACACACATACAAATTATATATATATATACACACACATACACACATTCTCCTGTTATTCAATTACTTCTCTTGATTTTCATTAATTCATTCATCAGATGAACCTCCTCATGCTCTGATAAAAGCTACTAAATTTTGCTCAGCCTTTATCTGTTGTCAGATCCCACTCATCAGAACACATTCAGTGTTTATAATGTTCTCCAGAAATTTTGTTCACTTTTATTCAATAAATAATTGAGCATGGCAGGTTCTGGTGACACCACAGTGAATAAAATAAATATGATTCCTGACCTCATTGGGCTCCCAACATGATGAGGGAGACTGTCGGTAAATAAGTAATCTCCCAAACGAGTAAACAATTACCAAGTACAAAAGCCTTAAAAGAAAAGTCTTTCCTATGAAACACTAAGAATGAAGGATCCCATCTATGATACCGTGAGGGTGGCAACCATCAACACTGCAGCCTACAGACTGGCCCAGCTAGTTAAGAACTGAAAAGAAAAATAATTTAATTAAGGATGACTTGACAACCACAAAAGGATGAAGACTCTAACTTAAATGAAGCAAATATGGAATATTTTATCAACCCCAATTCTCCTCCCTTTCTTATATCTAAGCCCTTTGTCATGATTGTTTCAACCCCTCCCATAAAAGGGGTGGAGTGCACTGCCCACCTTACCCTTTGGCTTTGGCCTTGGAATGTGATTTGGCCAAGAGAAGGAGGCAAACATGATGTTGTGCCGGTCTTGAGTCTAAGTCTCAAGAGTCAAGAGTCTCAAGGCATGTATTTATATTGGCCTTGAAGATCCCCTGGAGAAGGAAGTGGCTACCGACTCCATATTCTTGCCTGGAGAATCCCATGGACAGAGGAGCCTGGCAGGCTACAGTCCATGTGGTCAAAGAGAGTTGAACACAATGGAGTGTCTAAGCACATTGCACTCTGCCATTGTTGTGAGAAGAACCTGCCCAGATCACCATGCTGGTCCCAGGAGGAGGAGAGATACTCAAAGCAACCCGACCTTCCTGATGTGTTCCAGTCAATCCTGGTTGAAGGCAAAGCCTCCAGCCATCCCACAAGCACACGTGTGAGCCCAGCTTACATCAGATCTGGGCTAACCCAACAGATCCGAAGGTACATGAACTGCAATAATAAATAATTATTTTTTGAGCCGCTGAGTTTTGGCTTATTTTGTGACGCAGCTACTGTGAGCAATAGCTAACGGATGTAGGGTGTCAGAGAATTCTTCTCCTGGAAAGTGACATTTGGACTGAGACCTAAATATTAAGTAGGTATTAGACAGATAAAGCATAAAAGGAAGAGTCTCTTTATGAAGAGGAGAGTCCAGGTGAGAAAGAGCTTGATCATTCAAATGACCAAAGAAAGTTTAGAGAAAAGAATGAGCTGAAGACAGACAGCAGGGGTTAGATCATGCACAAATCCTCATATAGTCTTTTTAGAGAATTTCTGGCTGAGTTTCAAAAACTGAACACATTACTCAGATAAAAAGGGACAATATTGTGCCATTTGCAGAGACTGGATGGACCTAGAGCCTTTCACACAGAGTGAAGTCAGAAAGTCAGAAATAAATATCATATATTAAGGCATATATGTGGAATCTAGAAAAATGATACAGATGAACCTATCTGCAAAACAGAAATAGAGACATAGAACAGACATACACAGAGCGAACTGGGAGACTGGGATGGACATATATACATGACTATGTATACAAGGGATAACCAATGAGACTCTACTATATAGCACAGGGAATTCTACTCAGCGCTCTATGGTGACCTGAATGGGACAGAAATTCAAGAGAGGGGACATGTGTTCACATTTAGCCGATCCACTTTGCTGCACAGCAGAAATTAACAGCATTGTAAAGCAACTCTAATTAAATTTTTTTAAAAATCAAACTCAGAGGAGAGCTATTGGTAATCAAGAACATCGAAAGCAAAGGCTGTTGTCTTCATGATTACTAATCTAGAGTTGTACCATCCATGAGGACAGCCAGTAGCCACATATGGCTGCTGCTGCTGCTGTCACTTCAGTCGTGTCCGACTCTGTGTGACCCCATAGACGGCAGCCCACCAGGCTCCCCTGTCCCTGGGATTCTCCCGGCAAGAACACTGGAGGGGGTTGCCGTTTCCTTCTCCAATGCATGAAAGTGAAAAGTGAAAGTGAAGTCGCTCAGTCGTGTCTTACTCTTAGCGACCCCATGGACCCAGCCTACCAGGCTCCTCCGTCCATGGGATTCTCCATATGGCTACTCATGTGTAAATCAATGAAAAGTCCCTTCCTCAGTTGCACTGGCCTCATTTCAAATGCCCAGTACTCTAGGTAGCTAGTGGCTACCATATCAGCTGCATAAATATAGAATATTTCCATTATGGTGGTTAAGTTTTGTTGGATGGAGTCTTAGACAGACAGCAGGGGTTAGATCATGCACAAATCCTCATATAGTCTTTTTAGAGAATTTCAGGCTAAGTTTCAAAAACTGAACACATTACTCAGAGAAATTACCATAAACGGTATGTAATTGTAATTGTGTAATTGTGTGACAAATTACCATAAACTTAGTGACTTCAAACAGCACAAATTTATTATTTCAGTTTCCACAGGCCAGGAATCCAGGAACATCTAAGTTGAGTTCTCTCTGTAGGGTCTCACCAGTCTGCAAACTGCCTATTGGCTGAGGTCTCCTCTGAAGCTCTGGACCTTTTCCCAAGCCCCCTGGCTGTTGGCAGAACCCATTTCATCGTATCTGTGTAGTCAAGGAACGGCTTGCAGCTCCCAGCGGCCACCCTGAGGTCCCTACCAGGCGTCCCCCCTCTGATGACATGGCAGTCTGGTTTTCAACCTGAGGCCAGCAGGACATTCCCCTCCTCTGATGGTCTGCCTTCTTTCGAAGTGCTGCCTGATGATGCCCACCCAGGGTAGTTTCCCTTCTGACAAACTCAGTCAACTGAGGAGTAACCTGATGCAAGGAGGTGTTACAGGAAAGAAACTGGGGTGAGAAAGGGTGGTCACATCCCAGGTCACGGCTGAGTCTCTGGGGTGGCCGCCAAGTGTGGGGTCTTGGCTTCGTGCAGGAAGGAACTCAAGAGCTAACCGTGGTCAAGTGAAAGAAGGTTCGGGGAGGAAGCACACTCCATAGACACAATGTCGGCCATCTCGGAAGGCAAGAGAGTCACCCAGGTACGGGGTTACCAGTGTTGGAAGGGCCGGGGAATTTCACAGGCTGAGTGGAACAGTATTCCAGCTACTTAGGGGAAAGGGTGGGGATTTCCAGGAACTGGGTCATGGCCCACTTTTTGACCTTTACGGTCAGCCTTGGAACTATCATGGCCTCTGTGGGCGTGTTATCTAGCTTACTGATGTGTTACAATGGAAGCTTCCCTGGCGGCTCAGACGGTAAAGCGTCTGCCTGCAATGCGGGAGACCCGGGTTCAATCCCTGGGTCAGGAAGATCCGCTGGAGAAGGAAATGGCAACCCACTCCAGTACCCTTGCCTGGAAAATCCCATGAATGGAGGAGCCTGGTGGGCTACAGTCCATGGGGTCACAAAGAGTTGGATGACTGAGCGACTTCACTTTCCTTTCTTTCTACAACCGAAGTACCTCTGCCATCTTGGACCTACGTGGTTCTCATCAGTTTCTGTCATTCTTTCCAAGGTTGTGCCCTGCCCCCTTCCCATCTCAGAGGGATGTCCTATCATACTCACTAGTCTTCCCACATTCAGGAGGAAGGGATTATAGAGGGTGTGCACACCAGGGCACTGGGGAACCCTGGAGGCCTTCTTAAAATTCTGTCTACCAGAGATCAGACACATCTCGAAGGTGGGAAGAGGTAAATAAATTAATAGAGAAGGCAAGTGGCTGGAGAATTTAGAATGATTAGCACAGGCTTGGACCATGGGTGTAACTGCTGTTGAAATAATCTCTACATTACTAAGGTCTGTAACGGCTTTCTTATAATTAGGGACTGGTTGCAGCCAGGATCAAGGTTTATGCACAGTCATTTCACTCTCAAAGTAGCTGTAACCATTACTCAGCATGCAACTGGGAGAAGTATAAACAAGGTTCATAAAAGCAAACACAAATAGATATTACCTTAAGAGCCTATTTCCTTACTGTTACTAACATCCAAGAGTTTCTGACCTTCTGCTAGTCTTGATCTCCAAAACCCAATTGCTCCTTCTCAGATTTACTGGTTTATTGGCTTGACAGACTCCAGCCTTGGCCTGAACCCCTTGGCTTCCAGACCCCTGGCCCTTCCCACTGCAAGCATTCTCGGGCACGGCTCCTATCTCAGCAAGCCCTGTCTGGCTGCTGCCCATCCCCCAGGTGACTTGGGCTTTGCAGGAGGAGAGAACTTTAAATATTGATTTTCAGGGAGAGGTGAGTTGGCAGAAAAAAGGATTTACACCATTTGGTTTCTGTTTTTAAACTGAAGTATATTTGATTCACTGCATTATATTAGTTTCAGGTGTATGCCATACTGATTTAGTATTTTTATAGATTATACTCCATTGAAAGTCATTACTGGATAATGGCTATAATCCCCTATGCTATACAATACATCTTTGCCGCTCCTCTATCCTATACATAGTAGTTGCATCTTCGTCCTATACCCCTCGTGTGTCCTCCCCCTGCCCCCTTCCCTCAAGTAATCACTAGTTTGTTTTCTCCATTTATGAATCTGTTTCTGTTTTGCATACGTAGTTCTTTGTATTCTTTTCTTAGTTTTCACAGATCCGTGATATCATACAGTATTTGATGGGTTGCTCTGAATGAAAACATCAGTCACGAATTATAAGGACTATGTGAGGCTAATTATTCAAAAGAGGTGCTAATTAAGAATCACGTAAGGAATGTGTTTATCATTTTGATAAAATATCTACATAGTTTTAAATTTTACAAAGAAATCTTTTTTTAAAAAAATGTTGCATTTAGTTATTTTAAGAAATTCTATTTCAAAGCTGTACTTGATTATGAAATGGCCTCTATGGTAGCACTTTCTTTAAAAAAAAAAAAAAAACAACTTTTTTTGTTACAAGTGAAGAATTTCAATGAAGTGGAGATATTTTAGAGCCTTCGGTGGGCATTTATCTTCTCGCCATCAGCACAATAGAACAAAAAAGTACCTATATTAGCATTAATAATAAAACCAAGTCCATTATGCAGACTTTCTTGTCAGTTAAATTTGTTGCAGGTTCAGTTTTGGATTCAATTTCATACATTTGGAAGTACTTTTGCTGTCAAGCAAATTTTTGTTTTATCATTTTAATTTTGGAGGATTTTTTCCTTTTTCTTTTTTTTTGCTCTCCTGTGTCTAAATTACCTTTTTAGAGGTTGGCAAATGGTTCTTCCCCACTGATATAGGAAGGGTTTGATTTGGCAAACTTTGATGTTTTCCGAAAGATGTGAATAGAGTTAATTTTAACAGAGCTGTTTCATTTTAGCAACCTCAACTTGCTCAGTGTATGTCCTGCCAAACAGCTCCGTGTATGATCGTCGACTGATGTCAGCACAGTTCTAGAAATAGTATTTGATAGTTAACAGCTGCCACAGAGCCAGAAGGGGAACACGAGACATTGTGTTTCAGAAGGGTTTATGAAACTAGTGGCTATTGTTTTTATTTATTTATTTGATTTCTTGACAACAGGAGACTTTAAGATACCAAATATAGGTTTTTTTAAAAAGAGGAATATTCCTAAGTAGATCAGGTGGATCCTCGAACCTTGACTCTATATACCATGTAAATGTTCTGCTCTGAAATAATATTTGATTAATTTAACAGTTTTACTCATTTTGCGATGATGTATATGGTCAACAAGTAGGAAACAAAATCTTTTTTTTAGGTCAAGACTTGGCAAACCTTTTCTTTAAAGAGTCAGGTAGTAAATATTCCAGACTTTCTGGGCCATGCAATCTCTGTGGCACCTACCCAGCTCTGCTGCTACGGGCTGAAGCTGTCACAGGCAAAACGTTGAAAAATAGGAGTGGCTGAGCTCCACTGGGGCTTCCCCAACGGCTCAGCGTGTGAAGAATCTGCCTGCGATGCAGGAGACGCCGGAGATGCAGGTGCAATCCCCGGGTGGGGAAGACCCCCTGAGGAGGACATGGCAGCCCACTCCAGTACTCTTGCCTGAAAAGTCCCATGGACAGAGGAGTCTGGCGGCTACAGCACAAAGACTGAAGAGAGTCTGACATGACGGAGCACAGTGCAAGTTCAGTTCAGGCCAGTCGCTCAGTCTTGTCCGACTCTGTGTCCCCATGGAAGGCAGCACGCCAGGCCTCCCCATCCATCACTGATTCCTGGAGCTTGCTCAGACTCATGTCCATGGAGTCAGTGATGTCGTCCAACCACCTCATCCTCCATCATCCCCTTCTCCTCCTGCCCTTAATCTTTCCCAGCATCAGGGCCTTTTCCAATGAGTCAGTTCTTTGCATCCGGTGGCCAAAGTACTGGAGCTTCAGCTTCAGCATCAGTCCTTCCAATGAACACCCAGGACTGATCTCCTTTAGGATGGGCTGGTTGGATCTCCTTGCAGTCCAAGGGACTCTCAAGAGTCTTCTCCAACACCACAGTTCAAAAGCACCAATTCTTCAGCGCTCAGCTTTCTTCACCGTCCAACTCTCACATCAGAACAAGGAGAACCTTGTGTGCACCAGGACCCAGGAGAAAGGAGCAGTGACCCCATGAGAGGCTGCCCCAGACGTGCCCGGGAGTATCCAGGGGTCTCTGGCAGACGCGTGGGTCAGCGGTGGCTGCAGGGCTGGGGGCACTGAGCGCAGCAGTGCGTGCAGGGGACTTTCTGAAGGAGGTGACATTATCCGCCATAGTTCGGTCTCAGGTCAAACAACAGGGCGGGAACCCAGCCCCGCCCATCAACAGAAGTTGGATTAAAGATTTACTGAGCATGGCCCCGCCCATCAGAACAAGTCCCAGTTTCTCCCACAGTCAGTCTCTCCCATCAGGAAGCTTCCATTAGCCTTGTATCCTTATCTGTCAGAGGGCAGAAAGAATGAAAACAACAGTCACAGAAAACTAACCAAACTGATCACATGGGTCACAGCCTTGTCTAACTCAATGAAACTATGAGCCATGCCACGTAGGGCCCCCCAAGACAGACAGGTCACGGTGGAGCATTCTGACAAAACGTGGCCCACTGGAGAAGGGGGTGGCAGACCACCTCAGTATTCCTGCCTCGAGAACCCTATGAACAGCATGAAAGGAGCACAGCACAAAGTGTTCCAATAAAACTTTATTTACAAAACAAGCAGTGGGCCAGATTTGGCCATGGGCTATAGTGTTTCCACCCTTGCTTTGAACAGTAAGTGGGAATATTCCACACAGTTCCATGTAGCATTCTGTAAAGGTTAAAGGTACCTACCTTCTCTTCCAGGCTTCTGAATCAAGTTCCGCATGCACTCCCGGTGGAAACACGTGCAGTTCTTTTATGGCCACAGAGGGGTACTTAATTACAGACGTGTACGTGCTCTACAACCATCCTAATAATGGTCTGAGAGGAACATGAGCAATAGATATGCTTTTATGAACTGAGAGGATAAAGATCATGATCTCTGGTGTACAATGAACCTGATTTTTCCTCCCTTTCTTATTTTATTTAAGTTAATATCACCCTTAAAGTTTGAGTTATCCTGCAAGAATGCAGGTTCATTAACTCCAGTTCACCTTGTGCATCATCTTAATGGCACATATTTTGTAATGATGTGACTCACAAGCCCGTTCTGTGCTCCAAATGACCCGCATGTTTCACTGAAGTCATTATGAGCGGTGCATACTAGTAAGAAAAGGGATGTTATTACTTAGAGATAACTTACACAGAAAAAAAAATCCAAGGAAGAAAAATTAAAGCCCATGGTCTATAAAAAGAAAGTCAAAGAATATACTGGTTGCAAAATATTATCTCGAAAGGCTTATATGCCTTCCCTGCAACCACTTTCAACCACAAACAGACCCCCATGAAAATTATCAATTTGACCATGTACAAAGATGGGGTGGAGATGTAGCAATCAATGCCTTATACTTTTTCTGTATTCATGTATCACATTTGTTCTAGAAATGCCACTTTAGCCTTGGGCATCTCAAAGGCAAACTGATGGTGTCCAGCCTGAGACTGTCTACTTGAAAAGGATTCCATGCACTAGCAACTTAAAATGTGATCACTTTTTCCAGACATGCTTCTTGCTCTAGGCTTCATTTTCTTTTAACAATAGTTTTTGGAGAACTTTCCCTCTCTCCGAATGTCACACTGTCTCTTTGTTGTCTTGCTCTTTCTTGTCTTTCCTATTTGTTACTTTTGAGAGACAGGGATGTCATCTATTTGTCTAATGGCATTCAGAATGATTTTTACACTGTCACTCTTCTTTTTAGCTCAGGCTGTTGCTTGCCTTCAATATATACACCATATAACACAATAATGTCTCACCATGCCAAAAATTATGACACTGTTTCTTTAAGAGGTTACTGGTATAGCAATTTAAGTTGAATAAGTAAATCGTTACACTCTGTTATTCCTATCTATGCACATGATTTATAAGAACCGCGCCTCTCGCTGCGTCACTCGCTCCCTCACTGAGTTAGGCCTCCGCAGAGCGCTTTGGCTCTGAGCTGTCTGAAGGATGTTGTGTTGTCAGCAACCATTTTTCAATTTCCTCTCCCACAGTCGTGAATAAACAGCATTGGCCCCGGTATCGATTGCTAGACGGTCTCAGCCCTGACTTCATCGTCATGCTCTTCAAATGGCATGCGAGTGCCTCTTACGGGCGCCCTCCTCTCTCC
This sequence comes from Cervus elaphus, assembly GCF_910594005.1. Classification (NCBI taxonomy): domain Eukaryota; kingdom Metazoa; phylum Chordata; class Mammalia; order Artiodactyla; family Cervidae; genus Cervus; species Cervus elaphus. Next base: position 2,158,220 of record NC_057826.1, on the reverse strand, counting down.
CAAACTCCCATTTTATCCCCGGGAATCCCTATGCAAGGCTAAGTGAAGTCTCCGGCTCTGCGACCCCAAGGACTGCAGCCCACCAGGCTCCTCCGTCCATAGAGTTTTCCAGGCAAGAGCACTGGAGTGGGGTGCCATGTCCTTCTCCAACATATTCCATCACTTCACAAATATCCCCTGCACTTCCTAATTATAACTGGACTCTGCTCCCCCTTAAGGACACGGCGTTCTCCAGAGGACTCTTAGGTAGTTGCTGAATCTCACAGGATTGCACGTGACAGGGCTGGGAGCTGGAGGCAGGGTGAGGACCAGAAGGGCTTGCTGTTCCCCTCGCTTCCCACTGGAGCGGCCACGTCGTCACCTCTCTGCCTTCAGGGGGGCTTGGCTTCCTCTCTGAACCTCACGCCATCCAGTTATGCAGCATTTGACTACTCTTCTTGGCTGTCATCTAGTGGTCCCCAGGCTAGCAAGGTAGGGATGCTTAGGTGTTCAGTCTTGTCTGACTCTTAGGAACCGACGGACTATAGCCCGCCAGGCTCCTCTGTCCCTGGGATTTCCCAGGCAGGAACACTGGAGTGGGCTGCCATTTCCTTCTCCAGGGGATCTTCCCGACCCAGGGATCGAACCCGCGTCTCCTGTGTCTCCTGCACTGCAGGGGGATTCTTTACCCACTGAGTAGGGTCACTTCACAAACAGGGAAGGAGTTCATGAAATAACGTAATTCCTCTACATTCCTCAGATTCGTCAAAGATAACGCAGCCTCTCTATCACAGGTTGTTGCTATTGATCACTCAGTCGTGTTCGACTCTTTGCGACCCCATGGACTGCAGCACGCCAGGCCTCCCTGTCCATCACCAACTCCCAGAGTTTACTCAAACTCATGTCCATTGAGTTGGTGATGCCGTCCAACCATCTCATCCTCTGTCGTCCCCTTCTCCTCCGGCCTTCAATCTTTCCCAGCATCAGGGTCTTGTCTTTTTTTTTTTTTTTTCCATCATCAGGGTCTTTTCTAACGAGTTGGCTCTTTGTATCAGGTGGCCAAAGTACCACAGTTATTTTAGGAGGTCCTGGCTTTCAAGTGGGTAACCTGTCTAAAACCCTTGCCGCACTCTTTTTTCATAGCTTAGCTCCAAAGATTTACACCTCCACATTCACGACTGTACTACACTTTACCATCACCTAGAGTACTTTAAGAACTCAGTTTAAAATTCTTTAAGTGTGTTCCAAATCAACCCCTGACTGTCCTGACTTTGCTCTCTATCAAACCACCTATCTAAGTGCTTCTCTGAATTTTGATACGTACAAACAGTTTTATGGCTACATGTGGATATTCAACTGAAGGTAAATTGTTTTTTAAAAGATTGATCAAAACTTTTAGAGTGACTAATGTGGCAGCCTGGATGGGAGGGAAATTCGGGGGACAATGGATACATTCGTATGTCTGACTGACTCCCTTCTTTGTTCTCCTGAAACGATCAGGACGTTGTTCATTTGGCTGTACTCCAGTACAAAATAGAAAGTTTAAAAAAAAACTTTTAGAGAGGCTAAAGAGGTGTTTTATACCAATGTTCCTTCTGAAAAAAATTAGAAAAGCTGAAGAAAATATTAAAACACCCACACCAAAAACTCTAAAGATACCACTGACATATCAAACCAGAAATCATTTATAGAATCAAGATCTGAATAAGAGGACATCCAAGAGAGGTACGCCTGGAATTTGGAATGGAATGCAGCTGAGAAAATGAGAAAGTAAGCAGATATGACAGTGGTCTCCTAGATTCAAGAACTGCTATGAATACCCAGGTACTACATATATATAATACATACACTTGATAGTAAATCTGCTAAAATAAAAAGACAAAGAGATAATCTAAGATGCCTCCAGAAGAAAAACGATATATTAACTTCAAACAAGCAATACCATATGACTTACCACTGACTTCACAACAAAAGCAAAGAATCCAGAAGATGATGGAGTTATATCATGAAAGAAGAGAGCTGCCAGCCAATAATTCTACGCCAGGCAAAGATATTCCTCAAAAATGAGGATACGATAAAAACATTTTCAGGTAAATGAAAACTGAGAATTTTTTTTCAGCAGCAAACCTTCTTTAACGCAAATATGAAAAAGAAAATTTTAGGAAGAAGAACTATGATCCTAGATGGCATTTGCAAAGAAAGAATGAGTGATAAATATATACATAAATTTAAATATTTATTCTTCGAAGCAATAATATAATGTCTTGTGGGGCTTGAAATATATAGATACAATTAAGATTCATTACAATAACAGCCCAAAATATGAGGCGTAAACAGAAAATGTATTTTTAGTTTCAAATACTATCAAAGAAAAAATAAAATAACAACTACTAAAAAGAATCATTGAAAATATATAGAGAGGTGAAGAAAGCTGAAAAATATAATAATAAAAATGGAATTAATGAAAAATAAGACAAGGAAGAGACAAAGGGGATCACAGAACATGTAGAACAAACAGAAAACAAATAATAAGATGGCAAATTTAAATCTAGATACATTAGTAATTACATTAAATGCAAATTGAGTATATTTTCTAGTTGAGACAAAAAAAATCTGAGACCAGACTGAAACAAGCACACTGTTCGCACTGTCTTAAGTATAAGGATACAGATTGCGGGGCTTCCCAGTGACTCAGCGGCAAAGAGTCTGCCTGCAATGCAGGAGACGTGGGTTCCATCCCTGGGGTGGGAAGATCCCCTGGAGAAGGAAATGGCGACCCACTCCTGTATTCTCGCCTGGAGAATCCCATGGACAGAGGAGCCTGGCGGGCTGCAGTCCATGGGGTGGCAAAGAGTCGGAAACGACTGAGCGACTAAGCAACAGCAGCAAAGAAGCTGAAAGTAAAAAGACAGGAAAATATACACCATGTGAACACTTGAGAAGGAAGTTAATGTAGCCAAGCTACGGTCAGTCAAAAGCAAGAAGCATTACTGGAGATAATGAGGGATATTAAGTTATATATCTCTATAGGGCAAAGTTAAAAGGAGAAATAGATACACCCATAAACATAATGAAAAATGTTAATGTCACCCATTCAGTAAACTGATAGGGTAACAGACAAAATAAATCAGTACGATTATAAGTTAATTGAATAGCATGAGTTAAGAAAATTAACATACATAGAAAACTTAACCCACCAATTGTAAAATACAAATTCTTATCAAACATATATGGAGAATTTACTAAAATTGTCCATATATTGTACCATAAATCTAAAATAAAAATCATACACAGCAGTTCAGCTACAACTGAATTTAATAGAAGTTAATAATAATAATTGGAGAAGGAAATGGCAACCCACTCCAGGATCCTTGCCTGGAAAATCTCATGGACAGAGGAGCCTGGTGGGCTGCAGTCCATGGGGTCGCAAAGAGTTAGGCATGACTGAGCGACTAACATTAACAACATTAACATTAATAATAATAAAAAAAACCTAGAAATCTCAAAAATATTTGGAAATTAAAGACCATAGTTCTTAAGTAGCATAAGTTAAAAATAAAGCATAATACAAAAGAAAATATTTTGAAATGAATAATAATGAAAATACAATATATCAAAACGTATAAGAATTATTTAGAGAAAATTTTTATCATTAAATGCTAAGGTTTAAAAAATAAAAAGGCTAAAAATCAGTTGGGCTATCAGCCTTCTCAAGAAGTTAGAAGGATACAGCATAACAGACCCAAAGGAAAGAGAAGGAAAGAAATAACATAATAAGAGGATAAATTATTAAAACAGAAAACAAACATACAACAGAATCAACAGAGTTTAAAGACTTGGTTCCTTGAAAAGTCCAAAAATTTTGATAATGCCCTAGAAATACTGAAACAAGATAATGACAGAAGTAGTTCTACCAATTTCCACACTCCCCCCAGCATTTTCTCAGAACACACGGCTTGTAGAGTGTCTCCTGTGCCTAAATATGGACTTCCCTGATAGCTCAGCTGGTAAAGAATCTGCCTGCAATGTAGGAGACCCTGGTTCGATTCCTGGGTTGGGAAGATCCCCTGGAGAAGGGATAGGCTATCCACTCCAGTATTCTTGGGCTTCCCTGGTGCTCAGACAGTAAAGAATCTGCCCGCAATGCGGGAGACCTGGGATGGAAGGCAAGGCAACCCAATCCAGTATTCTGGGACGGGAAGAATCCTTGGAGGAAGGCATGGCAACCCACTCCAGTATTCTTGCCTGGAGAATCCCCACGGCTGGCTGCAGTCCATGGGGTCGCAGAGAGTCAGACATAACTGAGCACACAGCACATGCCTAAATATAAGGAGTCTGTGTTTGCAGACGATGCTCTATGAGAAACTAGTGCACAGAAGTCTTTTGGCAGCGCGAATATAATACAAGCTTTCAGGAATGCAGATGAAATAGCCAAATGTCAACTCATAATATTTAATTATGCATATTTTAAATCTCATGTTTTAAACTCTCACATGACATATTTATTCAAAGTCTTCATATGCTTTACCATATCTGCCACCACTGGAGTCACTTTTTGAGTTTTCTAGAGTTTTTCAGAACATATCACCTTTGTTTCCTTCTAAATTGTTTAAGAAACTGTAGTTTTGGAGTCCCTATGTAATAAAGAATGACCTTGGAAATTGTACCCTAGCCTAAAAATACCATTCATATGGAGTTCATATATGAATTCCACAATCACTTACTTTATTACTTCTTAAATTGTCTTTTTTCTCTTGAGACAACTGATTTATAACATTGTACAAGTTTAAGGTGTACAATAGGCCGACTTGGTACATTTATATGTTGCAATATTGTCACAATGGTAGTGTTAGCTAACACTTCTATTATGTCACATAATTATCATTTATTTTTTATGGTGAGAAAGTTAAGATCTAGTCTCTTAGCAACTTTGAAGTTTATAACACGGTACTGCTAACTATAAACACTACGCTGAGCATACATCTCCGGGACTTATTTACTAGCTGAAAGTTTGTCTCTTTAAATAATATCCCTCTTATTCCTCAGCCCCAGTCCCTGGTAACCACCACTGCAAATCTCTGTTCTGATGAGTTTGGGTTTTTCAGATTCCACATATAATCGATACCATACAATATTTACCTCCCCCTGTCTGACTTATCTCACTTACTAAAGTATTTTTAAAAGGTTTATTCTCAACAATTTCCATCACATGTAATTGACAGATCATTTTACTATTGCTGTTTAGTCTCTAAGTCATGTCCAACTCTTTTTGACCCCCTGGACTACAGCCCGCCAGGCTCCTCTGTCCCTGGGATTTCCCAGGCAAGAATATTGGAATGGGTTGCCATTTCCTTCCTCAGGGGATCTTCTGACCCAGGGATTGAACCCACATCTCTTACTTGGTAAGTGAATTCCTTACCACTGAGCCACCTGGGAAGCTCCAATAACTTACCACTATAAGAACAGACAGAAGAACTATACAACAGTATGTGAACTGAGAACTTCCAGATGTTCAAGCTGGATTTAGAAAAGGCAGAGGAACCAGAGGTCAACTAGCCAACATCCACTGGGTTATAGAAAAAGCAAGAGAGTTCCAGAAAACATCTATTTCTGCTTCATTGATTATGCTAAAGCCTTTGACTGTGTGGATCACAACAAACTGGAAAATTCTTAAAGAGATGGGAATACCAGACCACCTGACCTGCCTCCTGAGACATCTGCATGCAGGTCAAGGAGCAACAGTTAGAATCGGACATGGAACAAATTGGTTCCAAATCGGGAAAGGAGTACGTCAAGGCTGTATATTGTCACCCTGCTTATTTAACTTTTATACAGAATACATCATGTGAAATGCCAGGCTGGATGAAGCACAAGCTGGAATCAAGATTGCCGGGAGAAATATCAATAACCTCAGATATGCAGATGACACCACCCTTATGGCAGAAAGTTAAGAGGAACTAAAGAGCCTCTTGATGAAAGTGAAAGAGAAGAGTAAAAAGTTGGCTTAAAACTCAGCATTCAGAAAATGAAGATCATGGCCTCTGATCCCATCACCTCATGGCAAATAAATGGGGAAACAATGGAACCAGTGAGAAACTTTACTTTCTTGGGCTCCAAAATCACTGCACATGCTGACTGCAGCCATGAAATTAAAAGATGTTTGCTCCTTGGAAGAAAAGCTATGACCAGCCTAGACAGCATGTTAAAAAGCAGAGACATTACTTTGCTGACAAAGGTCCATCTAGTCTAAGCAATGGTTTTTCCAGTAGTCATGTATGGATGTGAGGTTTAGTTGCTAAGTTGGGTCCGACTCTTGCAACCCTACAGGCCACTCTGTCCGTGGGGTTCTCCAGGCAAGAACACTGGAGTATGTTGCCATTTCCTTCTCCAGGAGACCTTCCCGACCCAGAAATGTGAGGGCTGGACCATAAACAAAGCTGAGTGTGTGTGTTAGCCTCTCAGTCGTGTCTGCCTCTTTGCAGAAGAATTGGTGCTTTTGAACTGTGGTGTTGGAGAAGACTCTTGAGAGTCCCTTGGACTGCAAGGAGATCCAACCAGTCCATCCTAAAGGAGATCAGCCCTGGGTGTTCATTGGAAGGACTGATGCTGAAGCTAAAACTTCAATACTTTGCCCACCTGATGCAAATAACTGACTGACTGGAGAAGACCCTGACGCTGGGCAAGATTGAGGGCAAAAGGAGAAGGGGACAACAGAGGATGAGATGGTTGGATGGCATCACTGACTCGATGGACATGAGTTTGAGTAAGTTCCAGGAGTTGGTGATGGACAAGGAAGCCTGGCGTGCTACAGTCCATGGGGGGTCGCAAAGAGTTGGACACGACTGAGCAACTAAAGTGAACTGATAAGAACAGAAAAACAACATCTTCTCCCAATAGTGTTATTATTGATAATAAAGCTACACACAGGGCACTCTTTATTATGAGTGACTTTGTAAAGATTCTAACTTAAGACAATCGCTTCTCTTCGGAGAGACTACTATGTTGTGGGGGGAAAAACCCTTGCATTGTATTTGTGTGTCTGCGGCAACCATGAGCTAAAAAAAAACTTTTCCTCTGTATAATGGTTTCCAAAGATAAACAGGTTGAGACCTGCCTTAACTTCCCAAATCCACTCCTAAACTTATCTTTATCACATATTCCCTGTAGGGTCAGGCTGATCTTACTGAAGGTAGGAAAAAAGAAGAACAAACATGTCATTCAAAGTTGCAACTCGTAGCAAAGATGGCCTCCTTATTGCAGCAAAGCCGGGAATGTGGTAAAACCAAATAAAGCAAATGACAAATTGCTGAGGAAAAGAAAAAAAAAAAGCATGAGCGGGTGGCAACATTCCTTTATCAGAGAAATCAACGGATATGTTTCACGTCAGTGGCTTTCCGCAGGGGAGAGCAGACACACACACACACACACACATGCACATGCACACACAGGCGTGCGCACACACCTATACACAGGTCTTGGAAATGGGTATAATAAAAGCCCAGATCATATAGTATACCCAGTCTCTCTCTCTTTCTGTGCATATATATACATATCTTTCTATACATACATACATATATTTATAGAGAGAGAGACAGACAGATAAATTGATTTTAAGAAACAGGTTCATAAGATCCTAGATGTTTGGTGAGTCCAAAAATCTACAGGGTAGACCAGCAGGCTGGAGACCCAGGGAAGCACTGATATGGCAGCTCAAGTCTGAAGGCTGTCTGTTGGCAGAATTCCTTCTTCCTCAAGAGAGATTAGGAAATTTCACCTAATTGGATGAGCCAGCCCCCTCTGCACCTCCCAAACTCCCAATCCTGCCTCATTATGGAGGGTAATTTGCTTTACTCAAAGACCACCATCTTTGAAAAACATCAATCACATCTTGTCACTTCCGGGCTAAAAATCCTCCAAAGCTCTTCTAACCCTTAAAGAATGCAATCCAAACTCCAATTGCGCCTGCAAGATTCTCCTTGATGTCAGCTCTTGGGTTAGCTTCCAAACTCTGTTAACCTAGATTACAAACGTTCTCCTGAGTCCACCAGTCAATCCTAAAGGAAACCAATGCTGAGTCTTCATTGGAAAGACAGTTGTTGAAGCTGAAACTCCAATACTTTGGCCACCTGGTGCGAAGAATTGACTCATTTGAAAAGACCCTGATGCTGAGAAAGATTGAAGGCAGGAGGAGAAGGGGATGACAGAGGATGAGATGGTTGGATGGCATCACCAACTCGATGGACACGAGTTTGAACAAGCTCCCGGAGATAATGCAGGACAGGGAGGCCTGGCGTGCTGCAGCCCATGGGGCCGAAAAGAGTCGACAGACTGAGCGACCCAGTAAGGACAATGAGTCCATCCCCACCCACTGGCTAATCTCACTAACACCACTCCCATTGCTGTTTCCTGTCTCTCAGGAATCCCTGAAGGTGAAATTGAGGTTATACAGGAAGGCTTAATACAGGGACTGTGTACAAAGAGCTGGGTGAAGTGTAGACCAGCGCCTGAAGGCTGTTTTCACCTGAAGGCGCGAACCTACAGGACCTTGGAGGAGAGTGGAGAGGTGTCCCAGCACACCACCCGCCAGCAAGATGCCCCCCAACAAGGGCATGAACTCACTCCCCTTCCTCCATCCAAAGCTCCTCCTGGGGCTCCCCACCGGCTCAACCCCCTGGCAGCCATGGGCACACCGGTGCCCACCCGCGTAGGCCCCGAGAGCCAGTCTCCCGGCAGGCAGAAGGGGGCCGAGAGTGGCAGGCAGACCTCGAGGAGCAAATGGAAGGAATCCGGCCTTGAACAGGCCCAGCCGCCTCTCGAGGGGGCATGGCCGATGAACGACCTCCTCTCCGGATCGCCTTCCTCCTTCCGGCCCTCTCCCGACACCCCCCGCCCCCCAACTCTGGTGTCCCTTCGCTGGGCTGTGTCTCCGCCCCGTGCCAGTATCACCCTGAGCCGCCCCTCATCGCTCTGCTCAGTAATTATATTAATTCTCCCTCTCTACCACCCTGCGCAGCTTGTTTATCATCGTTTACCCAGCAGGTGATGGGCTTCCCTGCTGCTCAGACAGTAAGGAATCTGCCTGCAGTGCAGGAGACCCAGGCTCAATCCCTGACCTGGAAAGATCCCCTGGAGAAGGAAAAGGCAACCCACTCCAGTATTCTTGCCTGGAGAATCCCGTGGACGGAGGGGCCTGGTGGGCCACAGTCCATGGGGTCACGAAGAGTCAGACATGACTGAACGAACCAGCAAGTTATCTCTATGCACAGCACATGAGCACTCAATTTCTACTGTTGAATTAACTAGAATTAGTTTGTGTTCTTTTTAAAAATGTTTTAAATTGAAGTACAGTTGATTTACAATGTTGTGTTATATGTGACTGAGTCACTTTGCTATACACCTGAAACTAATACATCACTGTGAATCTACACAGAACACGTGTTACATGTTTTTTTTTCAGATTTTTTTCCTCTATAGGTTACTACAAGACATTGACTATAGTTCCCTGCGTTAAACAGTAGGTCCTTGTTGTTTATCTATTTCATATACAGTAGTGTGTATCTGTTCATCCCAAACTCCTAATTTATTCCTTCCGCATCCCATTACATCCCCTTCATGGATCACAGCCTTGTCGTGGTGAAGGGGCTTGCGTAACTCAGTGGAGCCGTGAGCCATGCCGTGCGGGACCACCCAAGACGGACGGGTCACGGTGGAGAGTTCTGACAAGACGTGGTCCACTGGAGCGGGGAACGGCAGACCACTCCGGGATGCTTGCCACGAGGACCCCGTGAACAGTACAAAAAGGCAAAAGATACGACATCGAAAGATGAGTCCCCCAGGCTGGAAGGGGTCCAACCTGCTCCCGGGAAAGTGGAGGACAATTACCAACAGCTCCGGGAAGAATGAAGCGGCTGGGTCAAGGCGACTGATACTGAGGCTGAAGCTGAGGCTGCAATACTCGGGCCACCTGACGCCAAGAGCCGACTCACCGTAAAGACCCTGATGCTGGGAAAGATTGAAGGCGGGAGGAGAAGGGGCCGACAGAGGATGAGATGGCTGGATGGCATCACCGACTCGATGGACATGAATTTGAGCAAACTCCAGGAGATAGTGGAGGACAGGGAAGCCTGGCGTGGGGCAGCCCACGGGCTCCCAAAGAGTTGGACACGACTGAGCGACTGAACAACAAAAGCAGTCCCTCTATATGTTCTTGGTCTCTGTTTTAGGCATAGTTACGTGCAATAAAATTCATGTTTTATGGCAAGACTAGAACAATTTAACATAAATTCTTCCCTGCCCTTTGACCTCCCCCTCCCCTCCCGGGGCCTCGTGTATCGGCATTAGTCTGCTCCCGACCTCCCCAACCATAGAGAAGGGATACCTGGCTCAACCATAAAGGGCAACATTCTCCTAGCCCCACCAAGATAACTCAGGAGAGATAACCTTCCCTCTTAATCTTGTAAGCGGTCACATGACCCACCAGGATTAGATCTGGATTATGTAAACTGTCAATAACACATCATTTGATGTACAGTCCTCTGTCTCAAAAAACTTACGTAACTGTGTCATGATTTCTGAGGGGTGGAACAGTCCTTAGAGATTTCTGAGATGCTCTTCCTGGGTTTTAATCCTCAAATGCAGCTCAAATAAAATTTTCCATTTCTTTCTTAGATTGACTGATTAATTTTTTGCTGACATATACAACAGTCACCGCCATCCATATTATCACATGCTTGCGCAAAGAAAAGGCCAAAGCGCTACTTTATTCATATCCAAGCCACAAAGACACTGCAACAGGACCGCTAGCATTTTAAGCAGCGGTTCACTGTGTTCATCTACGCTCTTCTCCACCATATACTCTCTGGATGCGACACCTGCCCCTTCAGATCACCGGGGTTTTAACCTGTGATAAAAGGGAGTTTGGCCACATGAGTTCCATGCCCTCCAACTTTAATTTCAGACGTGTTAGGTGAAGGGCTGTGTGATCTTCTTGCACTCAGCACCCGCGTCTTGTGGCTGTGCTTCTGGCCTCAGTTGAGGGCCTGGCCCCCAGCAGGGACTTGAGTGCAGAGCCCAGCTGCGGGGTGTCTGTTCAAACTTGGCCCTGCCACAGGCTGGCTGGCAAACTCAGGCTCCTAACCTCGCCCCTCGGAATCTCAGCGGCCTCCTAATAAATGGGATCATGCTGGCAAGGAGCTGAGTTCAGAAGCCAGCTTATGGTAAGCCGTCATGGACTGTGGATGACCGAATGAGCCAGTGAATCTGGGGTTCTAGACACACTGCCTGGAGTAAATAGCAAACTGTGTGCTATTGCTTCAGTGCCATGATCTCTCAAACACTGAGGGATTAACATAGCTCTTCCTACTCTCTAGTTTGTAAGTAGATGTAAATTAGTTCCTAGCATTTGTGCCAAAACCCCGAATATTACTAAAATGCATGGTGAGTAATCATACAGACGTTGCTAATACATTTACAATAGAGGGCATACACTAAATTTATCTTATTTTTTATGTATAAATAAATGCATAAAATATTATTATACATTTAAATAACAACGGGCTAAACATTTACTGAAAGTTTTTTGTGGAGGAGAATTCTCTGTTTCTAATAAAAAGAATTGCAATGATTATCACATTGTTATGTAATTGTTCCCAAAGTAGTCTGAACTTTTATTTGGTTAAAAAAACAACTCAGGAGTTATATGATCTTTCAAACCAAGTTTCTGACTATCTCAATAAATAAGAGAAGGTGTAACAACAAATATAATTATCAAATGTGACTTTTTCCTGCCAGTTTTTCCCCTTAACTATTTAAGCTGTCGGTTTTGCCCATCTGGTTTTCATTTGAGAATAGAAATCACTAATCCCACAAACCATTCACTGATTTCTAATCCGAGAAAGACTGGTATTACTTAGCAGCATAATATGTTTTTCTTTTCTCCTGTGGAAATAAATGTGCAGCTTCATAGTAGATTAAAAAAGACAATTGAGAAATTTCCTATCACAAACATGTATGGTATCTTAATTTCCTAGTATAATAGCAGACAGACAAACATAATTAATTATATTTTAAATGCAAATTGTTGACAACTGTTCATCTGGTTGAAATTATTTAAGCCACATCAACTCTAAAGAAAGTCCTGCCTTCTAATTTCTAATTTTTTATAAAAATAATTCCATAGTCTTTTCCATACCCAGCAACCTCTTAAAAATTTCACATGATATTTAAAGCACCATCGCTGCAACCCCCATAGAGACATCTAGGCAAATATAAGTGATTTATATGCAGATTTCAACCTATTTACTGAGCTTAATAGTGAGAGACAAAATATTATATGCAAAATGCGCTCATTTAAATTTTTGATCAGAGCTTTCTGCTGCTTGATGGAATGAGAAAGTTATATTGGTATAGGAGCCAATGCATTTCAGAATAGAAGTCTCAAACCACACTTGTCTGTAAAGAAGGACTTGGACAGCAATATGGCTAGACGATCCATCAGCCTCACTCATCTTCTTGACTGACAAGTGTTACTGCAACGTGAACCAATCCTGAGATTTTCATAGTGAGCACTGAAGGGGCTGAGATTATGACAGCTCTCAAACCAGCAATGCTGTGGGACCCACAGAGACCACCTCATCCATAATATACTAGCCACATGTCGTACAGAAGACAATTTTAGGAAGTACACACACCTTGGTTACAGTTATGTTTGTATATCAGTGTGTATGAGGAAAAGCATACTAGAATGTTGAAGCTATGATTTCACAGATATTATCACTTAGGAAAAATGTTCAGTAGTTAAGCAAAAAGGGAGCTGATTAAATAAAAATATTAGGAAAGTAGCAGTGCAGATGGCATACGGAAATGACAAAAATAGTGATTGTCATGACTAAAATTTAGAAAACACTGAGCTACTCCAACCCCTAATTTTATAGGTGGGAAACATGAGACCTTGAGTAGTTTAAAAGGTTTCTCCAAGATCCTATGGCTTGTTGGAGACTGGATTCTACAAGTTATAGTCCCACACTCGATGTATTACATGAAGATTGACTGTCTTGCCTTTACAATGCTTATTTCAGCCTCATGAACCACACATACTTTTTTTTTTTTTCCCTGAAAGAAAGGGTCAATGAGAAATTCAGGTAAATTCTCAAACTACTCATGTATTTGATGTTGTTTCTTTTTATGGAATCTCAGGTACTATCGATGTCATTGGACCAGAATTAAAAGGTGCTAATGAAAGCTGATCTCACTTTCAGCTACATTTTTTTTAATTGAATAAATTTGACAGGTAACATTGTGTCCATTTAAGGTGTACAGTCTGTTACTTTGATATATTTATATATTGCAATATATTAATAATTGCCATTGTAGCGTGGCAGTCATTATCTTTGGCAAATATTATTGTAGTTGTTCAGTTGCTCAGTCGTGTCTGACGCTTTGTGACCCCATGGACTGCAGCACGCCAGGCCTCCCTGTCCATCCACAGCTCCCGGAGTTTACTCAAACTCACGTCCATCGGATCGGTGATGCCATCCAACCATCTCATCCTCTGTTGTCCCCTTCTCCTCCCACCTTCAATCTTTCCCAGCATCAGAGTCTTTTCCAATGAGTCAGTTCTTCCCATCAGAGGCCAAAGTACTGGAGCTTCAGCTTCAGCATCACTCCTTCCAATGAATATTCAGGATTCAATTATTATTCATTATTAAATATGACAATGCCATATTTATCACATTATGTAATCACAGGACAATATTATTGTCTATATTCATCATACGTGCATTAGTTCTCTAGGGTTTATTTACTACTTCTTTCAAGTTTGTATCCTTATTATTGCTCTTATTCCTGCCTCCCTGGCAGTGCAGTAGATAAGAATTCGCCTGCCAATGCGGGGACACAGATTCAATCCCTCGTCCAGGAAGAATCCACACGCTGCGGGGCATCCAAGTCCACGCGCCACAGCTACTGAAGCCCGCATGCCTGGAGCCCGGGGTCTGCAGCAGAGAAGCCACGAGACCCCCAGCATCGCAGTGGGGGTGGGTCCTCCCCAACGAGATGCCCCAGCATCGCAGGGAAGAGGAGGCCCCGCTCACTTCAACTAGAGAAAGCCCATGGACAGGGATCAAGGCCTAGCATAGCCAAAAACAAAAGTCTCATTTTGATCCAACACACTGAGGCCTTTGGATACTTTTGCTGCGAACGTGAAGGATATTCTAAGATGTAGATGCCCCAGGTTCCCGACAATGGGAGGGGGAGAAGTCCACAGAAATGCCACTGTGCTCCAGCGAAGAGTCAAGGCACCTTCTGCCAGACCGCCCATCACTTCCCCTTTCTCCTCGTCAAGCCCCGCCCGCTCCGGTTCAGAGATGTCACACGGGGAGCCTGCAATCACTGCTCACAGTGGAAGTATTTATACTCATGTGCTCAGGCGTGTCTGACTCTTTGCGACCCCATGGGCTGTAGCCTGCCAGGCTCCTCTGTCCCTGGGAGTCTCCAGGCAAGAATACTAGAGTGGGTTGCCATGCCCTCCTCCAGGGCAACTTCCCGACCCAGGCATCAAACCCGTGTCTCCTGCGGTGGCAGGTGGATCCTTTCCCACTGTGCCCCAGTAGTTGGCAAATGTTACAGATCAGGGTTTCTGCCTTGAGAGAGTTAATTGTCAGACATTCACAAGCAAACCACTGTTCCAAGGGTGAGTGGAAGGAAGCCAGGCCCTTTCAAAATGAGACTTGGGTGCTTTAAAGAACGATACATAAATTAACATTTCCACCCACCAAGGAGTAACAGGGCATGCTTCCCTTGTGGTTCGGCTGGTAAAGAATCCGCCTGCAATGCAGGAGACCTGGGTTCAATCCTGGGTTGGGAAGATCCCCTGGAGAAGGGAAAGGCTACCCACTCCAGTGTTCTGGCCTGGAGAATCCCATGGACTGTCCATGGGGTCACAAAGACCTGGACGTGACTGAGCCACTAACACGTTCCCGTCTCCCTTTCAGGGAGGGACAGAGGCGGCCGTGTGCAGGGCGCAGACGAGTGAAGGGCCTCTGACTGCTCCCTCTGCTTTCAGGCTGCTGTGTATCGGGAGCCCTGGGGCGGGAGAAACAGGGCCAAATAATCAGAAACGGCCTTGCTCCTTATTCTGCTGACTAGAGGCCCTGCCTAAGGGTCTTTGGAAAGGAGAGATGACTGGCAATGCCCTCTTGAGAGAGACAAATTTCTACACAAAGTCCTCATGAATGGGCGAGATGTGTGCCATCCCAGAGAACGTCCTGCAGTGATGGAAACGTTCTCCCTCCTTGCTGTCCAGCAAGGGGGCCGCTGCACTCAGCTTATTTAACCCTTGACACGTGGCTAGTCTGAATTGAGACATGGCAGAAGGGTAAGATACACACTGGTTTTCCAGGACTGAGAATGAAAAGAAAAAATTATGCAAAATACATTACAATGTTTTCATTGATCACATGTTGAAACGACCTTTTGGATAGATTGTGCATGGGTGCTCAGTCATGTCTGACTCTTTGAGACCCCCACAGACTGTAGCCCACCAGGGTCCTCTGTCCATGGGATTTCCCAGGCAAGAATACTGGAGTGGGCTGCCATTTCCTTCCCCAGGGGATCTTCCCAACCCAGGGATCGAACTCGAGTCTCTTTTGTCTTCTGCATTGGCAGGCGGATTTTTAACCACTGGGCCACCTGGGAAGCCCATTTGGATAGATTATTAAATATTATATACATTATTAAAATTTCACCTGTTTCTTTTTACTGTTTTAACATGGCTACCAGAAACATTTTCAATTTAAATTTACATTTAATTTCAACTTTAAGTTAATGGCACACCTTATGTTTTGATTGGACATCACTGAGCTTGATCATGAAATTCAGATTCAGGTACTGCAGAAGCAGGAGTGTAGAGAATCAAAAGAGAGGCTTTTTCGATGATCCAGCAGATACTGGCAATTTGATCTCTGGTTCCTCTGCCTTTTCTAAATCCAGCTTGGACATCTGGAAGTTCTCAGTTCACGTATTGCTGAAGCCTGGCTTGGAGAATTTTGAGCATTACTTTACTAGTGTGTGAGATGAGTGCAATTTTGCGGTAGTTTGAGCATTCTTTGGCATTGCCTTTTTTGGGGATTGGAATGAAAACAGACCTTTTCCAGTCCTGTGGCCACTGCTGAGTTTTCCAAATTTGCTGGCATATTGAGTGCAGCACTTTCACAGCATCATCTTTCAGGATTTGAAATAGCTCAACTGGAATTCCATCACATCCACTAGCTTTGTTCGTAGTGATGCTTTCTAAGGCCCACTTGACTTCACATTCCATCCTGGCTCTAGGTGAGTGATCACAGCATTGTGATTATCCGGGTTGTGAAGATCTTTTTTGTAAAGTTCTTCTGTGTATTCTTGCCACCTCTTCTTATCATCTTCTGCTTCTGTTAGGTCCATACCATTTCTGTCCTTTACTGAGCCCATTTTTGCATGAAATGTTCCCTTGGTATCTCTAATTTTCTTCAAGAGATCTCTAGTCTTTCCCATTCTGTTGTTATTAGAATGTTGCTGAAATGCATTGTGAAGTGCCAGTGTGGCCTAGGAGGGGAGGGTGACACGCCCAAATGTTTAAAACCATGAGCAGTACACCTGAGTATGAAGCACAATCTCTGTTTCCCTTAAACCTCCTTCCCTTGGTGGATGAGATTAGGACACTGTTTGAGAAGGTTCTACAGAATTTTGTAAGAAGCCAGGTTCAAATTTTTAGTCCTGCCTCCAATAGTGTGTCCCACCTCCAGCCTCAACACGAGAAAGAACACTGCTGTGCTTGAGAATTGATGTCAGATCATCACCCACCTTGAAAGTCAGCACCTCTCTTTCAGATTTGAAACCACAAGGCGCAGATGAAGGCGTAAGCACCCTCAGTAAATCTGAAGGATGGCCAAGGCCACACAGGACTCAGATCTCATTATGTGAATATCAGTTCTCCCCTTTCTCAAGGCGGTTTAAGAAACACAACATGGTCATTCCAATACACTTGATGTCAAAGACTTATTTTATGGTCTGTTTTCCAGAAGGAGGCTGGGCTTCTGAATCTGTCTTCGACAGCATCTCATGGAGGGCAAAGGCTGCAGCCAGTAGAAAAAAAGCTTCATTTCAACATGTACAGAAAAGAAAGGATGGGAGAGGGAGTTTTTCTTTTTCTACTATATAGAAATCCAAACCGGCATGCCTTCAGCCCTAAAGAATGCCCACCTTAATGAGACAAAAGTCATGTTCTAATTGGGAAATGCCAGTCAAGTAGAAGCTAAATAACCTTCTACCTGAAAACCAGGAAGAAGGAAGCACCATAGGAAGCCCTGAGCGGCAGCGAGGCGGGCACACAAACCCTGAGTGTCTCTGCACATGCCTTCTGGGACTTCTAACATTCAGCCAGAGAGTGGGAACTGTAAAAATAGACGCTGTGTTTCTGAAGAAGTGAAAGACTTATTGCATAATGGTGGCAAACTCTGTCTGCTAGAATAGAACGACTCCGTATGCAAACAGAAAACTAAAAAAACAGCCACCACTCTAGACAAATGTATTTTTGAAATATTCAGCCTCCATAAAACAATGTGTGGCTCCATCGGCAGACGACAAGCCTCCTTACTTGATACTGGGAAGGATGGCGTGGTCTTTGCCAGGTCCACAAACCTGGCTTCTCCACGGTAACGCCTCCGCCCACCCACACATGTCTGAGACCGTTTCTCTCCTCTTTCCTTTCTTTTCTCTGTAAGATTTGTACCTAAGTAGAAAGGAAATAATTTGCAAACAGTAAGTATGGATTTTGGTGGAAGCCCTGTAAGGCAGAGATCTACTGCTTCCTTCATTTTCGTCAGGGGGACAAGGGGCATGAGGCAGACAGAACACAGCGGTCAGGCGGAAGAGGTCTCCTCTGGCCGCGCCTTTGCTCTCTGCCCTCCCCCTGGCTGTTTCCCCTTTGTAGGTTTCACGCCGACTGTGGGGGGCAGGGTGTCTCTGCCTAACCCCTTCTCCCTTGATGATCACTCATCTACTGATTCAGGGGCCCTTACAACAAATGCTTATTAAGCAACAAATATATTCACTGGAAGGACTGATGCCGAAACTGAAGCTCCAGTACTCTGGCCACCTGATGAGAAAAGCTGACTCATTGGAAAAGACCCCGATGCTGGGAAAGATTGAAGTCAGGAGGAGAAGGGAACGACAGAGGATGAGATGGCTGGATGGCATCACCGACTTGATGGACATGAGTTTGAGCAAGCTCTGGGAGATGGTGAAGGACAAGGAAGCCTGGCGTGCTGCAGTCCATGGGGTCGCAAAGAGCCAGACACGGCTGAGCGACTGAACTGAACTGAACCTGTGTTTCCAGGGCATCTAGACTTTGTATAATGACAGAGCCACAACAGGCACAACCAGCATTTTCCCCCGTCCTGTCCCTACCTGAAATTTTAGGAACTTCTCCATCTGACTTCCTCTGCCCAGCTATTTCTTGCCTCAAGAAAGTGTTTTGTAGCCCCTCAGATGACCTTGACCCTAACTTCTATATACTTTCCCGATCCAGTGCTTTTCCCTCAGAGCACTTACTCAGGGAAGCAGTCATTTGCGCAAGTATGAGTTAATACTTGTCTGCCCCCAGGTAGACCATGAGCCCTCGGGGGCGGGGGCCAGGGTCTGACCGGTTGGCCCTTGTGTCCCTGAGGCTGAGGTCGAGGCCAGTGCTCAGCACGTGAGTGATGTCCAGCAAACACTCAGAGCCCATGGGTTGTCTGGGTTTTGCTCATCTGCAGTGAACGTTGCTCTCTGAGGTCTCTCGTTTTCTCCCTTCCTGTTCTGCTGTCTGTGGTGGTGGAGGGCAGGACTGTTGATGCCTGCCAAAGCGAAGCCTTTCAAAGGAGATGTCTTCCGAGGCCACCGTGTTGCCACCGATGACCCCAATGGCAGATGCACGCCATCCACTCACAGATCTTCTTGGGCCCAACTTCCGGCTGGACTGTCCAGCTGCTTAGAACAGTGGGTCATTCCCATGTCCATGTGGGCTCCAACAATAGCCCCAGAGGGAGATAAAGTTGTTCCACGAGCAAGGACACAGTGTGATCTTGGGCTGCAGGTAACCCCCACGGACACTGGCTGCTGATGGAAGGATTCTGTGCACTCAGGCCTCACCCTGAAAGACTCGGGAATGTAACTGATGGCCCTGCTGCACTCAGCGCATCTTGTTAATCTGACCTGGTAGCACTGAATGTGCACCCATCTTACGCATCTCTCACTCCCTCCCTGTTGTTCAGTTGCCCAGCTGTGTCCGACTCGGGACCCCGTGGACTGCAGCACACCAGGCTTCCCCGTCCTTCACCATCTCCCAGAGCTTGCTCAAACTCATGTCTATTGAGTTACTGATGCCATCTAACCGTCTCATCCTCCATCGTCCCCTTCTCCTCCTGCCCTCAATCCCTCCCAGCATCAGGGTCTTTTCCAGTGAGTCATCTCTTCACATGAGGTGGCCAAAGTACTGGAGTCTCAGCTTCAGCATCAGTCCTTCAAATGAACACCCAGGATTGATCTCCTTTAGGATAGACTGGTGGGATCTCCTTGCAGTCCAAGGGACTCTCAAGAGTCTTCTCCAACACCACAGTTCAAAAGCATCAACCTTTTGACACTCAGCTTTCTTTATGGTCCAACTCTCACATCCACACATGACCACTGGAAAATGGGTTACAAAGCCTATAAAAAGGAACTGTGGAAACCCATGGGAAACTGACTTGCAAGATTTGAGAAGGCTTCTTAGAAAAGGTGGCCTTTTAGCTGAACTTTGAAATATGAGTAGGATTTTGACAGGTGGTGGAGGATGGAGGCAAATAGCATTCCAGAAAAAGGAAGAAACAGGAAAAGCAGACCCTAAATAGGAAGGGAAGTGATGAGCAATTATATAGCAATACCTATACCATACCTGTATCTAGATAGCTATACCTGTATCACCAGGGGCTTCCCTGATGGCTCAGATGGTAAAGAATCCGCCTGCAACGTGAGAGACTGGTTTGATCCCTGAGTCGGGAAGATCCCCTGAAGAAGGGAATGGCTACCCACTCCAGGATTCCTGCCTGGAGAATCCCATGCACAGAGGAGCCTGGCGGGCTGCAGTCCCTGGGGTCACAGAGAGGAGGACACGACCGAGGAACTGACCCTCTCACTCCCATACCTGTGTATGCATCCGAATACCATGAGGGAGTTGTTATTTCTTTTCACACCTAGGAAATGCAATGTCTAAAAGATGAAACTAGAAGCTTAGAAAGACTTGCCCAAGGTCACCAGGGTCTTGGATTTGTTGTTTAGTCACTCAGTCCCGTCTGACTCTTTGTGACCCCAGGACCGCAGCACGCCAGGCTTCCCCGTCCTTCACCATCTCTTAGGTGACACAGCCAACACTTAAACCACGGTCTAAATCTACCCATGTCGCCTTTATAAGCCCTCAATAAGCGGCTATCATTATAGATATAAATGTGATAGCAAGATGATCACGTGATATGCCCAAGGGCAGCTGGATGAAGAGGGAGGTAACGGGTTCAGAGGGAAAAGCAGGCGGAGTCAAGTACTGAAGGGCTTTGAAGGTCTGTTCATGCAGCCCATGTGCGGTGGTTATGAAATGATCAAACAACAAAGTCTCAGTCAAGTCCATCATTCCAGGATCCTGTAAGGCAGGGCCTGCTGTGTCCGTGCCTCCTGGGGTCTGTCTAGAGTCAAGAACAATTAAAAAAAAGGGGGGGGGCGCAGATTTTAGAGGCATATTCATGGTTGTTGATGAATCCTCTGTAGTTGAGGCAGAAAGCCTGAATTTTGAGAACAGAGGTCTGAGAAACTGCAGACGAAACCGTCTGAACAGTCACTGAACTGGCACATTTCAGCAAGGGGCTGGCAAACCTCACAGGGCCATAGCTGAGTTTCAAGACGCGAACAGCAGACAAGGACGAGATGCAAAGAGCAGTGACCATGTACATAGAGGATGCTGGCTGGGGAGGGGGCAGTTGGCACCACTGCATGAGAGCCCCGGGGGGGTCACCTTAGTAACGAACATGCTTTGTTTCAGCGGATGCTTGTCAATACACTGTTCAGCACTTTCATTTATTTGTTAAAAACTGCTTTTGACGTGGACTATTTTCCAAGTCTTTATTGAACTCATTACAAATTGCTTCCATTTCATGTTCTGGTTTTTTTGGTCACAAGGCATGAAGAATCTTAGCTCCCTGACCAGGGACTGAACACAACCACCCTTGCCGTGGAAGGTGAAGTCTTAACCGCTGGACCACCAGGGGAGTCCGAGTAACTTCATTTAGAGACCAGCCGTCAAATCTGCTTAGAAATTCCACAAGAAATCCCTTTGGATCGTCCTTTGATTTTATGAACTCTTTCAGATTTTTAAAGAAGGGATATCCAATCAATTGGTATGGTCTCAAGGCTCTCGTGATGGTTAAAATGTTTTAGAGAATTTGCTTCGTTAAATGGGAGAGTCGGAGTGAAGTGAGGACAGGGCAGGGGGCATTCTTGCTTGAATAAGGCAGAATAATCTTTCGCATTAAGGGACTGATATTTATTCTGCAGCAGATAGAGTCATCCAGAGCATTTGAGTTGTGGCTGTCACATGATCAGCTCTGTATTCTGGGAGAATTTCAATAGCGGTGTGAAGAATAGATTGGGCTTTTCATGCACTTTTTTTTTCATATACCTTATTTTATCAAAAATTAATTGTTCTCCTTTACTCAGTACAAGGGTGACATGTATCACAATGAGTATCTTAGTGACTTATTCCTATTAGCCAATAAAAGTTAATGTAATTGAACTTTGGTTGAATTGAATAGTTCCTAGAAATGTAATGACAAGCCTTCTAAAAACTGGCTTTCTTACAAAGGGTATTTTAAGTTCTAGAAGAAGGGACAAGAGAAAACATTTTGGAGAAGGAAGACATTTGATAATAAAACTACCACCAAGCACCTCAGCCTTTGCCCTTGCCATTCAAACTGCTTCCACTGCTATGGGTCATTTGGGACTATTGGGCTGGCCAAAAACCAATCAGGTTCTTCTGTAACAACCTACCGAAAAACCTGAACGAACTTTTTGGCCAACCCAATATTTGCTTCAGTGTGGGATAATGTATTCATTTGAATGTTTACATTTAAAAATAACAAAAACAGATTTTTTTCCAGAACTTTTCCCTCTTCAGTAAATTTCTGGAAAACAGAGCTTTCGCTGTATTTAAACCAGTGTTCAGACTGAGTGCTTGAACGTGGCTCTCAGCTCTACCACATGGCAGTTTTTGGCATTTCCCTGGGACCCTGATTTACTGAGAACTGACATGTACTTTGAGCAAGAATCTGTATAACAGGTCTGTCAGCTGAGGCTGAAAAATAGATTTCATTTGAGGACTTCTTTGTGTTTTAATTGTTTGAGTATTGGCTCTCTTATTTCTTATTTTCTGAAACCTATATACCATCTGCCACCTTTTTCCTTCCCTTCTTTGGATATTCATTTATTCATTCGTTCATGCATTCAGTTGTTCCTTTAACAAATTTTGGTTGAGGGGTACTACATGTGGGTGGGCTTCCCAGGTGGCGCTAATGGTGAAGAACCCGTGTGCCAATGCAGAAGATGTAAGAGACTCAGGTTTGATCCCTGAGTCGGGAAGATCCCCTGGAGGAGGGCATGGCAACCCACTCCAGTATTCTTGCCTGGAGAAGCCCATGAACAGAGGAGCCTGGCAGCTACAGTCCATGGGGTCACAAAGAGTCGGACACAAAGGAAGCAACTTAGCACACTCAACATGTGGGTACTGGTCTGGGGATAGAGGCAGACGGGGTTAGGGTCAGGGAGAAGGCTCACTATGGAGAACTGTGTGATCTGCCAGGGGAGACGACGTGATGCAGGCTGGAGGGGCTCCAGAAGCGCAGAGCAGTCATGTCTAACAGCGACTGCAGAGTTGGGGAGCTGTTCTCAGACGACCTGGGTTGTATTACCTTTCTCTAAGACCTGGGTGATTCCTAGACTCACCATGAGTTTCAATTCCTTAAGCCAGAAGGTGAGCGCTCTGTGCTCAGCAGCTCACCTGCTCCTGCCACCAGACTTTCTTTGTTCTCCATCTGTGGGAGTGACTTGGGCCGCCACTCAAGGTACTGATAATGGGCAGACTTGAAGGGTCTTTGACGGTGAAGACAGAAGGTTCGTACAGTCAAAGGTCCGTCTAGTCAAAGCTGTGGTTTTTCCAGTAGTCATGTATGGATGTGAGGGTTGGACCATAAAGAAGAGTGAGCACCAGAGAACTGATGCTTTTGGATTGTGGTGCTGGAGAAGACTCTTGAGAGTCCTGTGGACTGCAAGGAGCTTAAACCAGTCCATCCTAAAGGGAAATAGCCCTGAATATTCATTGGAAGGATTGATGCTGATGCTGAAGCTCCAGTGCTTTGGCCACCTGATGGAAAGGGCCGACTCATGGGAAAAGGCCCTGATGCTGGGAAAGATTGAAGGTGGGAGGAGAAGGGGACGACAGAGGATGAGATGGTTGGATGGCATCACCGACTCGATGGGCCTGCATTTGGGCAAGCTCGAGGAGATAATGAAGGACAGGGAAGCCTGGTGTGCTGCAGACATGGGGTTGCAGAGAGTCAGACAGGACTTAGTGACTGAACAACAATAACACAAGGGAGACGGGAAGGCAACGTGTGAGTCAAGGGCATTACCTGTGCAGGGCGTGATTCAGCAAAACAGATTCTCCAACACCATGAGAAAGAACGGTGGGATCTGGGAGGGGAACGTGGAGGGGTACAGAGGGAAGAGGGACCTTTTTTTAAAGTAATGAGTCATTCACTGGTAGTGAGCCCCAGAATTGATCTTAATGAGAATCCTGTGTCTGAGGCTCTTGGAACTAACAATAAACTTGCGTAGCACTTTAGGGAAGGACCAGACATCAAGGTGCACATTAGAGGCAACTTTGCTATCTTAAAATATTTTTGAAATATCGTCCTTGAGTTTTTTTCTTTTTTTCTCTAAAGAAACACTAGCTGATGTGAGTGGATAATTATTTTTAAATGTTTAAAAAAAAAACTGTTGTGATGTTTTTCACCATCAGTCTAATACTAAAAGATTCATAGCCCAGATTGATTTTTCTTCCCCCAAAGACATCTCAGTTTTCAGCATGCCTTTCACCCTCCCTCTTCCCATATACTCTGCTCTTTTCTTTCTCTGCTGTCTCCAGCCTCTGGCTACCTTCCAAGGCAGTCTGTTTTGTAAACATGTATATGCTGTTAAAGGAATTTTAGTGATGCTAACGGATTTGAGGTATTTTATTGCTCATTTGTTCTCTGAGGTTGTATTGAGATGTTCAGGGAGAAACAAGCAACATTAGGTATCTGCATAAAGACGGACTTGAGCCTGTCCACAATGATGAACTCACAGGGCCAAAGGTTCTGCTAGAATTAGGGACAAAAGCAGGAAGCACTGGGGCATCTTCTTAGAGCATGCCCAGCAGGAGCACCAAGATACAACGTTCATCTCTGCACAGACTCACTTCCCTGTTTGGCGCCGTTCTGTCTCTCTGGGTTGACCATTCTTAGTCCCAACCCTAAACATCTATTATAGGGAATTAATTCTGTTTCCTGAAATGCCAGGTTGGAAAGCATCGCTGGTAGTGTTGTAGTAAAACAAAGAACAAAGAAATAAACCATAGTAACAATAAAAAAAACCCAAAACAATCACTACCAAAAAAAAGGGTCTTCTCAAGATGTTTACAACACGATTCGTTTATCCCCTCAACAAATGGTGGCTGGGTGCCTGTGTGTGCCAGACACAGTGCTAACGAATGGAGATGAAACGATGAATATTCAGGATGCAGTATGTTAAACGCTAAGATAGATGTACGCGCGAGGTGCTTGAAAGCTCAAAAAGAAATCAAGCATCATGGGCCAAGTTCTGCATGCACAATCTCACAGCCTTCTCACTATGCTCTCAATAGGTAGATACTCTCATTATCCCATTATGCAGATGAGGAAGTGGAGGTTAGGAAGAATACATAATTTATCTGAGGTCACACAGTAAGTATGTGGTAGACCCTGGCCTTGACTGACTCCAAACCCATGGATCATGCTTTATTCAGGCTGCTTTCCAGAAGTTATGCTCAGACTCAGTTCAGTAAAGAAAGGGACTAAGAGCATCCCAGGCAGAGGGAACACATTCAAGGGTTTAGAAGCAAATGTCACTGAAGCCAAATAACAAGAAACCTTCAGGCAGGAAGGATAGCTCCCTCAGAATGAAGAATGAAAACCCCAAGGAGTTAAGGGTAGGGTTTCAGGTACCTAAACGGCAGAGGCTGGGAGAGATGATTTCAAGGCCCTCCCTTAAATATGTAAAGAAAAATATACTGCATCGGTGGCCATCCACCTCCTTCCATGTTGCCCACTGATGAGGACTGCTGATGGGTAGACTCATGGACGGAACCACAGAATTTTAGAGATGGGCAGTGAGATTATTTAATTTTACCATCCAGTTTTCCACAAGAGGAAATGGAGCCTCAGAACTCTGCAGTGATTTTTTTCCCGACGTTGCATAGCTAATTAGGGATGTGTGTGTGTGTGTGTGAAGCCGATTCAGTCGTGTCCAACTCTTTGGACTGCAGTACAAAGGTGGGCTTGTAGACGATAGCCCACCCTATGGACTGCAGCCCACCAGGCTCCTCTGTCCATGGGATTCTCCAGGCAAGAAGACTGGAGTGGGTTGCCATGCCCTCCTCCAGGGGATTTTCCTGACCCAGAGATGGAACCTGTATCCCTTATGTCCCCTGATCTGGCAGGTGGGTTCTTTACCACTAGTGCCACCTGGGAAGCCAATCAGGGACAGAACTGTGATTAGAATTTAGATCACCTGACCTCCTATCTCAGAAGGAGTTTTCAGACATATATTCTATGCAAAGGACATGAATAGACAATCCACAAATGACCAACGAGCATGAAAACATTTGTTCAGTTTCCCTTGTAATCAAAGAATCCCCAATAGTCCAGGGAAGCAGGCACGCTCATACACTGCCAGTAGAAATCTAAATGGTAATAAACTTTTTTGGAAGATATTTTGGCAATATGAAAAGGGCTATATAGTGTAGTGATTAAGAATATTGGTCTTGAAATCAGACAGACTTGGACCCAAACATTTGGTCTACCAACCACCATGGTGAATTTAACCATTTCCTGGGCATAAGCCTCAGTTTGCTCTGGAAAAAATGTGAGTATTAATAGTACTTACGGGACTTCCCTGGTGGTCCACTGGTTAAGAATCTGCCTTCCAGTGCAGGGGGTGTGGACTTGATCCCAGGTCAGAGAACTAAGATCCCACAGGCTGCAGGACGACCAAGCCCGTGCACCATAACTAGAGAAGCCCGCGCGCCACAAGGAAGACCCAATACAGTCAAAATAAAGCAAATACGTAAGTAAAACACGTTGGTTTCGTTTTTAAAAACAGTGCTTATCTCATGAATTTGCGGGAGGGTTAAACGAGAACTTGTCTGTAGCACAAGCTTGTGCTGAGTTGCGTCGGT
Source organism: Cervus elaphus (assembly GCF_910594005.1). Taxonomy (NCBI): domain Eukaryota; kingdom Metazoa; phylum Chordata; class Mammalia; order Artiodactyla; family Cervidae; genus Cervus; species Cervus elaphus. The sequence continues at coordinate 2,131,678 of NC_057826.1, read as the reverse complement.
CGAGTCTGACTCTCTGTGACTCTACAGACCGTAGCCCGCCAGGCCCCTCTGTCCGTGGGAGTCTCCAGGCAAGAAAACTGGAGAGGGTCGCCCTGCCCTCCTCCAGGGGGTCTTCCCGACCCAGGGATCGAAGCCACGTCTCTTCCTCTCCTGCATTGGCAGGCGGGTTCTTCACCACTAGCGCCACCTGGGAGGCCCTGTCTATAGCCCAGCTCTCCAGCATGGAGTCCAGCAGAGTGTACACTCATGACTATTACATATAAAGAGTTCTATAAATACCTTCCTTGGACCAGCAATCTCACATCTAGGCAACTTATCTTTACACGAATGATCAGAAATGTTTACAAAGATTTATGTCCATGGATATTCATCACAACATTATTTATAATAGTGAAAAACTGGAAACACAAATGCCCAACAATAGAGTGGGTAAACTAATGATGGTCCGTGTGGTTGATGGAATAGCATGTGGCCACTGAATATCAGGCTGAAAAGAACATTTCATCATCAGAGAAAACATCCTTAGGGAGGGACAAAAGCAGCTTGCACACAATATATGAGCATAATGCCAAACTTTATAACAGGCCAAACTATATGCCAAACTATATGCCAAGCTATAACAGTTGTTCAGTCACTAAGACGGGTCCGACTCTTTCGTGAGCCCATGGACTGTAGCCCGCCAGGCTCCTTGTCCATGGGATTTCCCAGGTAAGAATACTGGAGGGGGTTGTTATTTCCTCCTCCAGGGGATCTTCCAGACCCAGGGATCCAAACCGCGTTTCCCGCCCATGTCTTCTGCACTGCAGGCAGATTCTTTACCACTGAGCCACTGGGAAGCCCACACCGACAGGGTACCGGACGGCAACTTGGTGAGAAGGAGAGGATTCACCCAATTAACCCACGGCCGTCTGTGTGAGACCCCGAGCCCAAATCGAGGAAACCCAGCTTCAGTTGACTGTGCTATCAACTCTGTAACAAGACTGAGATAAAGAGGGAAAATAAGTCCCTTTTTCTGATACTATCAAAATGACATAAATATTTGAGTTTAACGAGCCATTCTCAACATTCCAGATTTGAAAAGGCTTGGAAGGAAATTATATTTTACAGTTGTAAACTGATCTCAGCATGCTGAGATTTCCACATTTAACTTCTATTAATGCTTCTCAATGCCAGCATGAAAACGTATACCTTAGACAATCTTCCTCAGTGCTATTTCTTACAGGGAGCTGATTAGAAGAAATAAAGTCATAGATGAAATAGGCAAAGCCTCTCTGGACAAACACTGAAAAAGGATGTTAAGAGTTGATTTGTTTACTACTTTCTTCTATTGATAAATCCTAGGATACTGACAGAGGAATTATAGTACAAATGAGAAAAATAAGGAACCCAAAGCAATGAGTGATCATTTTTCCTGCACATAGAATTCCAAGTGGTTCAGTGTAACGAACTTTGAAAAGACTATAGTATGCACTCTTAGTTGTAAAACACTTACCTGCTCCTTCAAGTTACACGTTATTTGTGGCAGGTTTGGAATACACACACACCAAATAGATTCCACAAATAGAGACTCCATCATTATTGGTTTTGTGCTTTAGTTTATAACGGAATTAAGTTATAAACATGCTTCTAATAATGTGCTCTTGAACAAGTCACTTGGCCCATCAAATCCTCCTTAACCTCTCTGGCAAACAGTTACAGGACTGAAGGGAATGATTTCTGAGAATCCTTCTAGCACTGAAATTATACAGCAAGCTATTAACTTACAAATTAGAAAAACTTCAATCTTTCAGATCAGAGGTTGACAAACTATAGCCTATGGGCCACTCTGGAAGGCTGCTTATTTTTTAATAAATAAAATTTTATTGGAACACTTTATTGGAACATCCTTCTCTACAAGGATGGTGTTTAAAAAATTAATGCACATTTAATTTTTTTTAAGCCCAGGTACTTACCATGGGCCTTTTATGGAAGATCGCCAGTCTCGCTTTTGGGCTCGATTTACAGATCTTTTTATTCATAATATAAAGTTATTCTTCTTATTCTTTATATAGAGCAAATCTTGACTATCACTTTTAAGGAAGATTTTATAGATTCAGATAAAATGCCATCAAACTATTCAACAACACGTATATACCTCTGTATTAGATTTCCTTTTAATATAACTCAGGTGTCTATCTTAACAAACAACTTTCCCAGTGTTTGTATTATTCTTGCAGATCTCATAAACCATGCTGAATCTTATAAACATAACCATGAAAGTGGAAATAAAAAGCTCTAGTCACTCAGTCATGTCTGACTCTCTGCAACCCTATGGACTGTACCTTGCCAGGCCCCTCTGTTCATGGAGTTCTCCAGGCAAGAACATTGGATTGGGTTGCCATTTCCTTCTCCAGGGGATCTTCCCAATTCAGGGATCGAACCTGCAGATTCTTTACCATCTTAGCCACCAGGGAAGCCCAAATATAACCATATATTTATATTATTTTTATGTAACTTACAATCAGTCATCCCAAAGGATATCAGTCCTGACTATGAATATTCACCCTGCTTATTTAACTTATATGCAGAGTACATCATGAGAAAGCTTAAAAAAAATTTTTTTTATTTGCTTATTTGTTTGTACCGGGTCTTAGTTGTGGCATGCGGGATCCAGGCCCCTGACCAGGGATCAAACCTGGGCCCCCTGCATGGGGAGCAAGGAGTCTTAACCACTGAACCATGAGGGAAGTCCCTATAAAAGCTTTCATTTGCCCCACTGTGACTTGGAGCCTCCGTGGATTTGGAGGTCTGTGAGCGCTTCCAGCAGGGACCACAGGGCTCCACTGGACTAGAAGGTGAGACTCCCACCTAGTCCTCACCGAGTTCTTTACTTTCAGAAAATTAAGGTCAACTGCTACACAGTGAGGACCAACAGATTCTCTGGAGCGCCTCCTAGGACCGCCATACCCAGGGGCAAAAGTTAGAGAAGGTTTCAGCCATCCTGCAATGGCACCCCACTCCAGGATTCTTGCCTGGGAAATCCCGTGGACAGAGGAGCCTGGCGGGCCGCAGTCCACGGGGCTGCAGAGTTGGAGACAACTGAGCAACTAGCACTTTCACTTTCTTTCAGCCAGCCTAGAACTCAGCCACCTGGGAAGTAAAGGTTAGATCGCGCCACTGGGCAAGGAAGCCCGGCCCACCCGGCAGATCTGCGGGGAGCAGAGCCTGCTGGAGGAGGGACACTGTGAACACCAGCCCCTGTGGATCATTTACATATGTCAATCACTGCCCTTTCTTCCCCTTTCCTTCGTCCCTACTGTTTTATAAAGCATTTCTGGGGCATGACGAACTCGACAGTTCAGCTCTTAGGTTGTGGAACATCAAGACTGCCCTGTGGGGACGTCCCTGGTGTTCCAGTGGCCAAGACTCCGAGCTCCCAACGCAGGGGGCTGGGGTGGATCCCTGGTCAGGGACCTAGAACCACACACTGCCACCGAAGATCCCGTGTACCGCAACTGAGACCCAGCGCAGCCAAGTAAAGAAATAATATGTATTTCTAAAAAATAACAAAAAGAGTGGCCTGTGATCAGGCTAAAGGGACAATGAAGCATTCCCCACACAGATGCAGGAAGTCTGGTCTTCCTTCGGGGAGACGGCATTGTTGTTAGGGAGCATCTGTTGTTACTGCCATAATTTGTTTTTTGTTGTTCCTGCTTCACTTTTCTTTTTGACTGCACTGTGTGGCTTGTGGGATCTTCACTCCCCAATCAGGGACTGAACCCAGGCCTCCAGCAGTGAGATCTCAGCGTCCTAACCTCTGGACCACCAAAAATTCTCCATTATTGCTACAATGTGGAGGCTTACATTTGGGAAGAAGAGTAGTGGACATCTGGATTAGCCGTTCCAACCGTATTTTCACATGCCTTCCTTGACTGCAGAGGTGGGAACACCGCAGACTCGGTTTTCAGACTTCCCTGAAGCAGAGCTCTGGGGATAATTTAGGTTCTCACGAGGCACCGGCACAAGCCCAGGAGAACGTCTAGGTTGGGCAGTTTCTGCGGGTCAGCAAGATCGAGGGGCCACCGAGGCCAACAGTTAACCCAGGCGACAGGACTCGCCTGGCCGGCGTCTGGACTCTTCCCTTCCACTCCGACTCCCTGCCCTCCTTACTCAAAACGTCTGTTTCACGTCCTGGCATAATTCTGTGTATCTGGGGACAGTCTAATAAATTAATTCAGGCTAAGTAAATTGTTGACCGTGGAAACAATGTTTTAATATTGATAATAACTCTGATGAAGACAGCCACTGCTAACACCATTCATTGTTGATCGCATGCCAAGAGCTTTACAAGAATTGTGTTATTTAATTCTTAAAAATAGTCAAATTTAATGAACTAAGTGCTACTATCTCAATTTTACAGATGAGAAAAACTGGGGCCTTGAGTTTTGTTTTTTTTTTAAACTTCATTAAAGTCACATAGCTAGCAAGCATTAAAACCAGGACTTGGTTCTTAGCCTGAGTTCAGAGCCTAGTCTCCTAACTACTACACTAGATTGCCGGTTCAAATCCTATGGAGTGATGAGAGAATATTAGGTGACCTTGAAGCTGGATGGGAAAAAAATATTTTAAGATTTCAGAATGGGGGACTCTTCTAGCAACGTGCTGTGTGCTCAGTCGCTCAGTCGTGTCCGACTCTTGTGACCCCATGGACTGTAGCCCACCAGGCTCCTCTGTCCATGGGATTCTCCAGGCAAGGATACTGGAGTGGGTTGTCATTTCCTTCTCCAGGGGGTCTTCCTGACCCAGGGATCAAACCCGCATCTCTTACATCTCCCGCATTGGCAGGCACATTCTTTACCACCAGCGCCAACAGATGCATTTATATTTTCCCAAGATTGGGAGATCTAAACATAAAACATTAAGAACTAAACCAGAACACTTTGTGGTAACACAATCATTTCTATAGAAACAAGCATTTTGGACTGTATAGGAAACATGAATATTCAAAGAAGGGAAAAGGTACAGAGGTGAGTGAGCAAAAGTAGAGAAACCTGGAAAAGTAGAGCAAGGTTAGTTTATTCATATGATAAAACATTTTATTAAAGAGCCCATATTATAAGCCTCTAAAGGATTAAAATAGTATAGATAAAGCAATAAATCAAGTTTAATGCAGCATTAGATAAAAGGCTGGTAGTCAGTAATAAGGATAAGATGCTCAAAGCTTAAAGTCACTGATTATTTGAAAAAGAAGAAAGGTGAGCATGCAAAATGGATCCTGTGTTTGATAAATATTAGGTTCCTAAGGAAACAATAACCATAAATAAAAAGGTAGAAACCTTGTAATACTGGAAACTAACTGGAATGCCTACATGGAGATCATTTTCACATTAGGAAACACTGCAGAAAATCTAGTGAGGTTCTCAACACTCACATAGTCTTAATAAAATGCAGTAACTCTCCAAAATGGTCAGTGAATTCTGGGTTAACTCATGGGTATAACCAAACCTCTACTTACCTACAGAGAACAACCATCCAGTTAAATGGCTTAGCTGATCAGTTCTATTTGCCATGCCAGGCATATGAGCATCCTCACCAGTATCTTGCAATCATGCTGGTCTAAGCTCATAATGAAGAATCAGTTCAGTTCAGTTCAGTTCAGTCGCTCAGTCGTGTCCGACTCTTCGCGACCCCATGAACTGCAGCACGCCAGGCCTCCCTATCTATCACCAACTGCTGGAGTTAACTCAAACTCATGTCCATTGAGTTGGTAATGCCATCCAACCATCTCATCCTCTGTCATCCCCTTCGTCTTCTGCTTCAATCTCTTCCAGCTTCAGGGTCTTTTCAAATGAGTCAGCTCTTCACATCAGGTGGCCAAAGTATTGGAACTTCAGCTTCAGGATCAGTCCTTCCAATGAACACCCAGGACTGATCTCCTTGCAGTCCAAGGGACTCTCAAGAGTCTTCTCCAACACCACAGTTCAAAAGCATCAACTCTTCAGCGCTCAACTTTCTTTATAGTCCAACTCTCACATCCATACATGACTACTGGAAAAACCATGGCCTTGACTAGATGGACCTTTGTTGGCAAAGTAATGTCTCTGCTTTTTAATATGCTGTCTAGGTTGGTCATAACTTTCCTTCCAAGGAGTAAGCGCCTTTTAATTTCATGGTTGCAGTCACCATCTTCAGTGATTTTGGAGCCCAGAAAAATAAAGTCAGCCACCGTTTCCACTGTTTCCCCATCTATTTGCCATGAAGTGATGGGACTGGATGCCATGATCTTAGTTTTCTGAATCTTGAGCTTTAAGCCAACTTTTTCACTCTCCTCTTTCACTTTCATCAAGAGGCTCTTTAGTTCTTCTTCACTTTCTGCCATAAGGGTGGTGTCATCTGCATATCTGAGGTTATTGATATTTCTCCCGGCAATCTTGATTCCAGCTTGTGCTTCATCCAGCACAACGTTTCTCATGATGTACTCTGCATATAAGTTAAATAAGCAGGGTGACAATCTACAGCCTTGACGTACTCCTTTTCCTATTTGGAACCAGTGTGTTGTTCCATGTTCAGTTCTAACTGTTGCTTCCTGACTTCTGTGAGAAGAACTTATAGGTAATGAATGTGCATAATCAGACATTATAAAAATTACCAAATAGAAATTAATGTTTGCAAGTGCTAATATTTTACTATAAAATGTAGTTATTGTTTTCTACTATTCTAACATTTAAACTACCAAATCTGAAGCAGATTTGGCAATTCACCTCATGCACAAAAAAAAGTCATTATGTACATCCCGTTTTTTCTCCAACTTTATACCTCCTGTTTTTATACACCCCCTTTTTCCTCCAGTTAGTGCTAAACATAAAACTATTATTTTCAGGTGCTTGATTTAGCTTTCTGAATGCAAAATAAAGGTTCTGTTTTGATACTGGGGGGAAATATACAAGCACCCACATTCATATATATGATCATTTGCCCAACCACAGTTACATTTTCAAACTAAAAAGTAGGTAAAAGTGGCTAAGAGACTAAATAGTCTGGCAAAATGAAGGATAAAAAAGTTCCCAGTAAATGATCCATTACAGTGGAAAAACGTCAGCTGTGAACATGCTTGTGAAATACACCGTGGAGGATTCTCCTTCTGTGATTATGGTCCTTCTTGCCTCCAGGTTCAAGTGTTGCTCAATCAGCAAGGTGTTCAATTCACAGTGATTGCTGCGCGTCTCCTTGTTGATCGAGATAATGCATCATCTCAGCCTAGACACATTTACCATAGAAACGAATATAAGAAACAGAATTTTGATTTAAATTTTCCGCTGGCAGGAGATCGAGAAAAATACATGCAAGAGAAGATTCCATTTGAAAAGCTCTGATTCAAGTTAAGTCCAAAGAGAACGCATTTTTCTGTACCTAATGCAGTCTTGGCATTAAATAGCAAGCCTTTCTCGCTCACAGCCCTTGTCAATTTGATTAAACTCACAAACACGTGACTGCCTCTGCCTCTGTTAAAAATACTCAAGCCGGAGGATGACTGAAAGTCGTGGGGCTTTGTCTCTGTGCCTTTAACAGAGCAGTCATAATACATAATACTAGCTAGAGGCGTATACGTTTAAATTTAATACCCCACAAGTGAATTCTCCAAACGCAGCTCAAAGCAGGGTGGGACTGAGAAGAATGCAAATTCAAGTCCGAACTCTCCTTTCAGGCGTGGGCATTTTCAGCTTAAGATGGCCTTCGTGAAACAAGATCCTTATTGGCAGGGTGGTTTTAAAAGGCTGGGTTTGGAAGCCGTCCTGTTTTCTGCATGTTCTCTTTACAAGATGAAAGACCCTTCAGGTGCAACACTCGAGGGAAAGGACCGGGCCCTAGGCCGTGTGTGTGTGTGCGTGACTCTTGCGCAGGTTGGGGAGGGGGCGGGGAAAGGTCCTGCGAGACTCCAGAACCAAACCGGTTTCTCCTGCCTAGACCCGGCCCGGAGGACCGACCCCGAGCCCACGAGATGGGCCGGAAAGTCTCCAAGCGTTCAGTGGGCCTCGGCGGCGCGGGAGCAGGTCGGAACAGAGGCCGGCCTCTGGTGGCCGACAGCGCGGGTGCCCCGGGCCGGAGCGGGAGCCGCCGGGTCGGGAGGGAGGCCGCCTGGCTGCCCACGAGGGGCCGGGAGCGCCGGCCTACTACCAGTGCTGCCCGCGTCGGGCGCGGCGGACGCGCTACCATAGCAACGGCGCCGCCTGGCCCCGCCCCGCGCCGCCTGGCCCCGCCCCTGCCACGCCGGGCGGGGGGCGGGGCGGGCGTTGCTAGGAAACCGGCGGCGTGCGTCCGCCTCCGCGGCCTGGGATCCGGCGACCGCCCCTTGCCTATCTCAGCCCAGACTAGGGGTTCGGTGGGCGGTGGAGCCGCGTGGCGGTCCGGGGTCTCGAGGCCTTTCTCCTCTGAGGCCGTCGGCCCTTCCGGCCGGGATGACGTCCGCCTCCCGTTTGCTTGGGAAAGTATTGTGTCCTGTGCCTCGGAGGGCGAAAGGGAACGCAAACGCTTCGGCTCTGCCCCGCCTGGCTCCGTAACGGCTGCGACGTCCCCGAGCCCCACTGGGGACGCTTCATCCGCCCTTCTTGCCCTTCCAGAAGGAACCACCTTACTAGGTCAAGGAGCAAGGCTAAGCACTCTGCCTAGATTGACTCATTTTCAGTCTTGTGAAGTAGGAACTAGTAACTTGGTCCGAACAGAGATAAAACGTGGCCAAGGTCGAAGAGCCGGCTGGGGTCCAGCCAGGATTTGAGGTCCAGGCTTGCTAACTCCAGGGTCCCTGCTTTTATAATCCTTAAGTGTCCTCCCGCAGCTGCCTCTTGGCTAGCACGTTATCCTTTGCTGTCCAAACACCACACCAACTGGGACACGCTGTCTGGAAATGGTCTGACAGGGAGATTGGAAAACTGAAATCAGGGTTGTCCAAAAAACCTGGGACATGTGTTTTACATTGATGTATCACTGATAATTTACAGATGTCCCTGTCTGTACTATACTAATGCAATCGCCACTTAGGATCCTCAAGATTCTTACTAGAGGAAGAAAATCTTAAAGAATTTGCCAAACCCCAGATGGACTTCTGGTAGGTATCCCATGCTGGGCTACATACGGTAGGAGATTAAAAAACTTTTTTTTTCCTAAACAGTGTCTGTTCACATAGAGTTTATGTGCTACTAGGGAACTGTCTTGTTTTGTCAAGGATTTCTGTGCAAGTAGTTTATTAAGGACACGTTTCCAGGAGAAACTAGGAAGGGAAGCAAAATAGGGCAGGAGACTAAGGCAAGCAAGGCAGCAATTTGAGGTCAAGTTCCAGCCTCAGCTGGATCCAAGGCAGCTCTGGAGCACAAATTACACAGTGAACTGATCCCATCTTGAAGGAAGGGAGCTGGGATTTTGTGGCTCAGACAGTAAAGAATCTGCCTGCAATGCAGGAGAATGGGGTTTGATCCCTGGGTTGGGAAGATCCCCTGGAGAAGGGAATGGCTACCTACTCCAGTGTTCTTGCCTGGAGAATTCCTTGGTCTGAGGAGCACTTTTGGTTCTAGAGTGAGCCTGGGTGCAGTGGCCACGGTAGATTAAGGTTGGAGGTGTGAGCCATCAGGAGTGAAGCGCCCAGAAGTTGGGGGAAGGGTGCAGTGGACCAGTCAAGAGGCTCTGAACCCATCTGGGCAGAGTGCCAGAAGCATCCACTGCAGTCCGCCCCTCGTCACTCAGATTCATACATTCTTACTTTTCTCCAGCTTTTCACAGTCTTCTCAGGATTCTAACTGGTCACAAATCTAGTGGGACAACCACAGCCCTTGGCCCTGGCCCCAAGACTGAAACTGAAAATGATAGTTTATCCATCACCTCTCATCTCTACCATCCATTCTAGTTTCCTTTCAGTCTTCAACTAGCCCTTCTGCCCGTCTAGGGATTACTTGGTGGAGTGACCCAAATCTTCATCTTTGAGGGATCCTAGCTCCTTGCTACCAGGTCTTTATCAGGCAGTGGTTGGCACAATTGCCTGTTTGCAGTTAAAAATTGGGAAAGAGAGAGTCCAGTGGCTCATCTGAGTGTCAAACGTATTCATCCCGTTAGGTAGCAGGCAGCCCTGCCTTCTTGTGATGATCAGGGTCAGTTACCTCGGCCAGCGTGATCATAGCTTTCTTCGCCCACGCTGAATCCAAAATGGTAGGACTGCAGTGGCAGCTTTAAGCTTAGTGTGAAGTTCTCTCCCTCAAGAGCTGGAACCGCTAGACCCATTGCCTTAGAGTTGTGAAGACAGGAAGGCTGCCTTCCCCAAGCTGGTCACCAAGAGTGGCAGGGAGCCAGGCTGCTCCTCTTTTCACTCCTTGGTTACCAGACCCATGTATTCAACTCCCTGGAGACACAGCAAAATAGAAAGGCTATTGGTTTAAGGCACATGCAGTGACCTGCAGGTTGGTGCCCCAACCTCACAAGGTACCACTTCTAAGTTGGTGCCTTCCTCTGCCTTCAGAAGGTGGGTACAATGTATGTTAGAATGATGTGTATGTTGTGCCATCCATGGATCCCCTTGTCATTTGCCCATTAGAATAGCTTTCTTTGGGACCAAAAAAAATGTTTTGTGGGATTCTGTGTCTATAAATCAGACATTCTGAGACTTCAAATAGTGAATCTTGCCAAAAACTGTGGTCAGGAAAGGCAGATTCATGCCATGAATTTGTATCAATCTCAGTCAGAACAAAATGGTGCCATTGCGAGGGTGAAGGGGTCCTACATAACTAACTGACCAGCAAGACTCTGGTTTGGCTTCCCAGGTGGCACAATGGTAAAGAATCCTCCTGCCAATGCAGGAGACGCAAGAGACATGGGTTCAGTCCTTGTGTTGGGAAGATCCCCTGGAGAAGAGAATAGTTACCCACTGCCGTATTCTTGCCTGGGAAATCCCACGGACAGAGGAGCCTGGCGGGCTACAATCTATGCGGTAGCGAAGAGTTGGACACTATTGAGCGATTGACCACACACACGAGACTCTGGTTGGTCTCCTCAAGAAATGGCCCTGTAGAGGGGATGCAGAGTCAGTCTCTGGCAGGTCAGACGTTCAGCAGTACTTAGAAGCAGCCCAGGCTTTTGGACTCACGTGCATGTGGCCTCCATTTGTGTTTCCGTGGCTGTTACACCCAGGAGCCTTAATGACTGGGACTGAGGCCCCTGACAGCACATGCTGGCTCCTGCCTACCTGAGAGCCATCCTGCCCACCCATCTCTTCACGCCTCTTCGGCAATGCATGCTCGTTGGCGGGCATCAGTGTACAAAACACGGGTCTTCACTCCACATGGCCTCTTCCCCAAACCCCCGTGTACTCCGTCTTCCAGTTGCACACCTTCCAGTCCCACACCCAACCAGTGGAGTCAGTTTCCATCTTTACCCTGGGCTACCTCTCTCTCCACACAAATTGGATCACCAGGTACAATGCCCAGAGCTCTGCCTGCTACGAGGATTAATCCTCATTTGTCTCATCAGAGCCCCCTGGGCGGGGCTGCAGAGCAGCTGTCCATTTTCAGTTGATGCCAGTGTGCAGTACCGAGTCGGCATCACCGGCTCGATGGATGTGAGTTTAAGCCAGCTCCAGGAGCTGGTGGTGGACTGGGAGGCCTGGTGTGTGCAGTCTATGGGGTCACAAGGAGTCAGACACAGCTGGGCAACTGAACTGAACTGAACTGAACTGGCAGTACTGAGTCAATCCATCAGTGAGCCATACTTGGGATCTTTCCTGTATCAGCTGGTCATGGGGGACCCCCGTCCATGAGGGCATAGGTGGGAGCGGATGAAGATGCCTTGGTTGGTGGGTAACTGTAGACTCGGATTCCTACTTTATGCAGTCTACTAGTGTGTTCTGGATCTGCTCAAGCCCAATGCCACCTGATTCCACAGTCCTTACGATTGTAATTTCTCAAAAGCTAGAGATACTGCACAAGCCAGCACAACTCCTTTCAGCTATATCCCATCGCTGTTCACCAAGAGTGAAAGCCTTAGTGACTGCAGTGATACACGTCTAGAATGCCACAATGAATGCTTGATACCTAAAACTCAGCCTGCGCTCTCGATGCTCCGTCGTACACTGCGGCTGCCTAGAGGTTTGTTTGTGTGTCTGTCCTTGTGCTGTGCTGTCACTGACGTAGTCTCCGACTCTCTGTGACCCAATGGACTGTACCCGCCAGGCTCCTCTGTCCCTGGGATTCCCCAGGCAAGAACACTGGAGTGGGCTGCTGAGCACTCCTCCAGGGGACCTTCCTGACTCCGCGGATCAAACCCTTGTTTCTCCTGCGTTGGCAGGCCGGTTCTTTACCACTAGCGCCACCTGGGAAGCCCACAAATGTCCTTAAATGTAAGTAAGATGAGATGAATTATTATGTGAGATAAATGCGATAGATGAATCATTATATGCGATTTTCTTTTATAAAACAAAGGTATGCTGATTATCTAACAAACACAGTAAAGAGATACAGAAGGCCACCTACCGCCACAGATGGGGTCCCCGTTTTCATCTTGCTGGTAAATGAGCTGCTCTCAGAATCGGTTCTCCGCCAGCTTCCTGGGACTACTTATGGCACCTTCTGTCTTAGGCAGCTTCCCCAGATGCGGACCCTGCAGAGATGGTTTGTGTGTAAATAATTTATTAAGCAAGTTGCCCCAAGAGAAATTAGACAGGGAGTAGGAAAAGCAGAACAGGGAGCAAAAATTAACCAGGGAAGGTTGTGATTTCATGGAGAGTTCCAGACTCAACTTGAACCCCTGAGGAGCTGTCGAGAATAAGTTGCTCAGCAGAGTTTATCCTGCCTGAAAATAAGGAGGCCAGGTTTCCATGCTTCTGCACCAGGCAGTCATCAGCTGCAGGCCAGCATGTTGTGTTGTGTGTGCGCGCTCAGTCCTGTCGACTCTCTGCGACCCCGTGGACTGTAGCCCGCCAGGCTCCTCTGTCCATGGGGTTCTCCAGATGAGAATACGGGAGTGGGTTCCCACTTCCTTCTCCAACTATGGGGATTTGTAATTTTCTGGGCTGTTTTGATTCTGGAAGCTTCTGAATGAAGTGGCTCCAGGGGACCCAGGATAGTGCCTCAAAGAGGATTATAGAGCGAAGTCTGGAGCAAAGCCTGTAGAAACTGGGGATGGGCACGCTGATCCAGTGAGGGGGCTCAACAGGCTTTAGAGCCAGTGCCACAGTTGCCCGAGGGGCTAAGATTCATACCTGGAAACTGACATGGAGCTTCTGGTTGCTGACACGATGGTAAAATAAGTTGCGCTTCTGTCTTCTCCCAGAACCTAACTCTGAAGAAACTGCTAGGGAGACACAGAGGAGTTGGGACCCCAAGGATGTTGATGAGGGGCACCGCGCACTGATGTTCAGAGCTTCGGAGAGACGGTTGCTATGGAGACTTTTGCTTCCCTCACTGTGCTGAGCAGACTATTACACTTTGTGATTAGGCTACATAAGATTATGGCTTCCATCTTGCTAGTACGCTCCCTCTATTGCATGCTTGGGTGGTGTGCCTTGATAAGGCAAGCTGCCGTGTTGGAGAGGCGCGCGTGGCAAGGATGTGATGGAGGCCGCCAGCCAACGACAGGCAGCAAAGATCTCAGGTCCTGGGGCCTTCCCTAGTGGTCCCATGGTTAAGAATCCTCCTGCCGATGCAGGGGACACGGGTTCAACCCTTGGTCGGGGAACTGAGACCCCACTAAGCCCATGTGCCACAACTGTGGAGCCTACACTCTAGAGCCCGTGGGCTGCACCTGCTGCAAACGCCAGCATTCTGCCCACCGGCGGGCTCGAGCACACCCTCCTTACAGACGGTTACCTGTCTGCAGATTACCTGCCAGACCCCTGCAGCAGCCAAGGTATTGCCCACACATGGCATCACATAGAAAACGATTCTTGGCAGGAAGCCGAGGCATTTATGGTAATAACAGAAATGAATTGAGTCCTTACTATGTGCCAGGCCTTGATGTAGACATTTTACAAATCGAATCTTTATTTAATCCTTGTGACAGTCATATTAGGTAGGCTTTTTTAGGATTTCCGTTTTGGATGAGAAAAATGAGGCTTGCAGAGGACAAATAACGTGCCCAGGTCTGACACTTGTGAGTGACGAGCTGAGTCAAGTCTGGGGAGCCTGCTCAGGGCCGGGGCTGCCCGCAGGGCTGGGAGGAGGTGGGGCCAGTGCCGCCCAAACACGGTCCTTTTCTGAAACACCAGAAAGAAGTCCGGCTTCTCGGCCGCTGCTCGTCAACCCTGGGAGGGCGGGTATGCGCCTTGTTTGACGTGAAACCTCACTTTAGTGTTCAGAGCAGGGCTGGAGCAGGGGCCTTAGCAGTTGCTTGAATGAGTGAGTGGATGAATGAATGAATGAGATGCCCTAAATAGCAGGTGGGGAGAAAAGGGAACGCATAGAAGGCTCTATTTCTCGATTTTACACCAGCAGACTCATACATCTCACTCCAACACGTTTCTTGGCAGTTGCTAGCAATATTACCTCTTCTGGTGCTTATCTGATAGCAGGGCTTGGGAAATGGAGTGTGTTTTTCTTGATTTGGAATTGAGAGTAGAGAATAATTCATAAGAGGTAAGTGAAGTGGAAGGCGGCTGTTGTCCCTAACAAGTGTGTTCATTTCTTATTGGTCTGACTGCGCGTGCACACACAGAAAACCCAGGATTATATCTAATTCTGCATTTATAGCAGCTCATTACCTGCAGGGATAAGTGAGGTTATATAATGGGCTGGTTCAAAGACTGTGCTTGCTTGTATATGCAAATATCTATCAAAATGGCTTAAAATAACAAGTTGTTCTAACACCCTGCACGGAGGGAATTTGGTTGGAAATGTTCAGGCATCCCCTTTATTAGGCCTGCCTCCTGCAAGCACATGGAATGAAAGGCGGCCCCTTTAATGCAAGTGCCGCAGCCACACAGCATGTCTGAGGAAGGAAAGATGCTCATGTCATCTCACACCTCATTGTTTTCAGGTACTGGAGTCAGAAAAATAGTTTATTAACAGTTTTTCTGGTTAAGCTGCTTTTGTTTCTGGACACAGATAAAAACGTGTGGAAGAGTGTGACTGTGTGGACATCCTTCGCTTAAAAAAGGGGGACTCTGCCGTTGAAGGCAGTGGGGATTTGCTCCCTAATAAGATGTGTACGACTGAGCTTAATTTCCTTGGCCTTCCCTGGCCTTTTCCTCTTTTTAGTGCTATCCTGACTGAGCCACGAGGATCTGCTCACATCACACCTTGCCTAAAACTCTGCACTGATCCCGCAGTCCCCTCCGACACAGGGCACACAGGCTTCTTGGCCTGATGCCCAAGGCCTCTGTCATCCAGCCCTCGTCCTCGGGTTGACTTCATCTCTCCGAGGTCTCCCCCACTCCCCAGCCTCCACCTTCCCACCCTTCTGCTCCGTTTTTGCTTTCTCAGAGTTTCTGTGACCTCCAGAGCCCCGGGCCTTTGCACCTGTGGGGGTTCCCTTCATCTTGTTCACCTTCCTCCCCCGCCCCAGCCCCGATGGCCCCTGCCGGCCCCCAGGGAGGTGTCATCACCCAGGGTGCGGTCCTTCCCGAGGCGGGGTGCCCCCCGGAACTGCCCGCACCCACACAGCCCGCTGCGTGAGCCCCGTCTGCCTCCCCTGCTGGACTCAGCTCCTGGGTGGGGTCTGTCCGCACCCAGCACGGGGCCCAGGTCATGGAAGAAACTGAAAAACCTAAAATAAAAATCTGCTGAGCGGGTGTTCTCATTACTCTCCTGTGACCTTCGTCTCTCTACTCTGGGTGGATCTAAATTGTAATGAGTACAGTTTACACATTTCAGTCCAAATGAATGACAGTTTAGGTAAAATAAAAGCTGTTAGCACAATAGACCATTTTCCTGAAAACAAAATTAACTTTTGGAATTTTAACCACATGGAATTCAGTGCTGTCATTGAAAATGCAAAACTGGGACCCTGTTCCTCAAATGTTAGACCCCAGGACTGCCTCCAAATCAATCTATTTTCAGTTCTTACAGACCCCTGTCATTATATGGGAAATAATCCCCCACAGGCAATGCTGCCTCTAACCCTCCCTCACAACTTTTCTTAGAAAGTGTGATATGCATTTTTTTCTGCTGCCATAATAACGAAAGGAAGGGTAGATACAATAAGGTGTGCTTCGTATAGTACTAGTACAGAACAGAAAAATGGCTAAGAAGATGTAAGAAATTCTTCTAAAATATGTTTATTAGCAAAGTTGGCTTTTTAGCATCATTTCCTTTTGAGGACAGTTGATTTACCGTGTTGTGTTAGCTTCTGCTGCACGGCAGGTCAATCTGCTGTGTGTGTACACATATCCCTTCTTTTCTGGATTTCTTCCCCACTTAGGCTCCCACATGGAGTAGAGTTCCTGCGACACACAGTAGGTTCTCATTAGTTACCGCCTTTATGCAAAGGGTCAGTAGTGTATTTCTGTGTCCATCCCAATCCCCTGCCACCACCCCGTGCCGTTTGCTGAGACGTGGATGGACCCAGAAGCTGCCATGGAGAATAAAGTCAGTCAGAAAGAGAAAACCGAACATTGTATGTTCAGGCATATATGTGGAGCCTAGAAAAATGCTTAAATGATCTTATTTGCAAAGCAGAAATAAAACACAGATGTACGGAACAAACGTGTGGATGTATGTACATGTATGTGTGAGTTGCTTAGTCGCGTCCGACTCTTTGCCATCCTATGGACTATAGCTTGTCAGGCTCCTCCGTCTGTGGGATTTTCCAGGCAAGAATACTGGAGTGGGTTGCCATTTTTTTCTCCAGGGGATCTTCCTGACCCAGGGATCGAACCCAGGTCTACAGCATTGCAGGCAGATTCTTTACCGTCTGAGCTACCAGGGAAGCCCAATGTATGGGTACCCAGGGGCAAAACTGATTTTTACTTAAAAGGGAATTCTCTCTGTGCAGGGCACACTCTTTGATATCTCCTCAACTATTATCAGCAGTGGTAACAGTTTGGTCAAAGAGAAAAGATGAGACTTGATCATTTGGGCGGGTTCCTAATCAGACTCGAGTGCTCTCTAGGACGGAGGCAACTTTCAAACGAGAGCTGAGAGTTGGGGCTTTGTTTTTATTTGGAAGGCTCAGGTGGGGTTTGGTCTAAGTACTTGGTAAACTATAAATCACACTCTGAGTAGTTTTACTCAGAGTCTTCAACCGTCTTTATCAGTTTGAATGTTTAGAGCCAGGAGGCCCAATTTGTACATTATGTGGTTCTTATTCTGGGAAAAACTCCAATGTTTTCTGAACGTTTTGTTCAGGCCTGACCCCACTTATCAGGACTGACTTCCCAGGTCTGCTGAGAAGGTATTCAGCGGCTCACCGGGGGAGTCGGGCAACCAGGGCAGAATGGAAGAAGCGAGCATTAAGATAGACCCAGTGGACGAGCTCCCTGGGGCTGCCCTCAGAGACGGCCACACGCTCGGCAGCTCATGACAACCCAGACGTGTTCTCTCCTAGTGCTGGAGGACAGGCGTCCAACATCAAGGTGTTGGCAGAGCTGGTTCACTCTGGAGGCTCCGAGGGAGAATGTGTCCCGCACCTCTTTCTGAGCTTCTGGCGGTTGTGAGGGTTCCTGGACGCTCTGATTTGTGGACGCTTCCCTCTGATCCCTGCTCCGTCTTTACCTTCTCCTCCGGTGTCCCTTGTCTGTGCCTCAAATCTCCTTTCTCTTATAAAGACGCCAGTTGCTGGATTTAGGGTCCACACTTCTGCAAATATCTGATCCAGGATACCTTACTATCCTTAACGGATTGTCTCTGCAAGGACCCTATTTCCCAGGAAGGCCACATTCACAGCTACCAGGAGCTAGAACTTGGACATACCTTTTTGTTCAGTCGCTAGGTCGCGTCCAACTCTTTACAACCCCATGGACTGCAGCACGCCAGGCTTCTCTTCACCATCTCCCGGAGTTTGCTCAAACTCAGGTCCACTGAGTTGGTGATGCCATCCAACCACCACGTCCTCCCCCTTCTCCTCCCTCCCTCAATCTTTCCCAGCATTAGGGTCTTTTCCAATGAACTGGCGCTTCTCATCAGGTGGTCAAATTATTGGAGCTTCAGCATCAGTCCTTCCAGTGAATATTCAGGATTGATTTCCTTTCGGATTGACTGGTTGGATCTCCTTGCAGTCCAAGGGACACTCAAGAGTCTTCTCCAACACCACAGTTCAAAAGCATCAGTTCTTCGGCACTCAGCCTTCCTTATGGTCCAACTCTCACATCGGTACATGTCTGGGCATACCTTTTGGGGGAAGAGAATTCAATCCACTACCAAGGGAGAGTTCACCTGGGTGGAAACTTCCTTCTCGGACCTTCCCAAGAGCTCGCTATATTTTGACCTCCTCAACTTTCTTCTCTGGCCACTGAAACCAAATCCTGCATCTCTCCTGTAGTGTTAATAATAAAACCAGAAATGTCAATACTATTGTGAGGAGATCTTGAAGACGGAAAAAGAGAAATATTACCAAGAAGCAAACAAAGAAGGAAGACTGGTCCTAGGATCCTAAAAGTTCGATCTTTAGGACTAGCAATGTATGACATGGCCCCATTTTTTGACACGTAAAAATTGCGTTCTTAGAACATGTCTAGAAGGATGTGTACCAAAAAAGTTAACAGAGGTAATCACTGGATTCTGGGATTATGATATCTTAAATTTATTCTTTATGTGTATTTATTATATTTTATAATTTTATAATTAATTTTAAATTTTATTTATTTATTTAAATTTAAACTTTTAAAATGTATCTTTTCTTAATTTATTCGGTTGCCTCCAGTCTTAGTTGGGGCATGCAGGATTTTCTTCACGTCACATGGAATCTTTCTGTGCAGTGTGTGAGCTCTCTAGTTGTGGTGCTTGGGCTTAGTTGTGGTGCTTGGGCTTAGTTGCTCTGTGGTAAGTGGAAGCTTAGTTCCCGGACCAGGGATTGAACCCTCTTCCTCCATTGCAAGGCAGAGTCTTAACCACTGGATCACCAGGGAAGTCCCCAGATTTAAACTCTTTATTATTAGTAGTAGTAGTATTTTTGCTTTTTTAAACTACTTTGCTAACTTCCCAATCTATACTGGACATCTCTCCACGTGATAGGTAGAACTCTCCCGCTGATGGAAGTTTACAGATTGGGTCCAAAATGCAACGTTCAATTAGAAGCTGGTAATAGAAAAACCCACAAGAAACAAGTCACAGCAACAGGCTGACAAGAAAGGCGCCTCACGGACAGGTGAGCAGGGAGCAGGCGTCCCCGTCAGCGCAGAGAAAACATCAAGGTTCTGGGCACAGGGCAGAAGCCGAGGTCATGGTCACGGTCATGGTGAGGACTCAGGGCTCAGGGCAGAAGCCGAGGTCACAGTCACGGTCACGGTGAGGACTCAGGGCCCAGGGCAGAAGCCGAGGTCACAGTCACGGTCACGGTGAGGACTCAGGGCTCAGGGTGGAGCCCGTAGTCACGGTCACGGTGAGGGGTCAGGGCCCAGGGCAGAAGCTGAGGTCATGGTCATGGTCACGGTGAGGACTCAGGGCTCAGGGCAGAAGCCGAGGTCACGGTCACGGTCACGGTGAGGACTCAGGGCTCAGGGCGGAGCCCGTAGTCACGGTCACGGTGAGGGGTCAGGGCCCAGGGCAGAAGCTGAGGTCACGGTCACGGTGAGGGCTCAGGGCCCAGGGCAGAAGCTGAGGTCACGGTCACGGTCACGGTGAGGGGTCAGGGCCCAGGGCAGAAGCTGAGGTCATGGTCACGGTCACGGTGAGGGGTCAGGGCCCAGGGCAGAAGCTGAGGTCACGGTCACGGTCACGGTGAGGGCTCAGGGCCCAGGGCAGAAGCTGAGGTCACGGTCACGGTCACGGGGAGGGGTCAGGGCTCAGGGCTCAGGGCGGAGCCCGTGGTCATGGTCACGGTGAGGGCTCGGGGCTCAGGGCAGAAGCCGAGGTCACGGTCACGGGGAGGGGTCAGGGCACTGCTCTCCCGTCGGCCGCCGCGCCCCGCCCCAGCCCCGCCACACTCTCTTCTCCCACCCTTGCTCGCGGCGCCCCCACCCCCAAGTCGTCTCCTAGCCACACTGCAGGGTGCGCCGCCTGACGTGGACCCGCCTGCGATTTCCTCCGGCCGACAGTGCTCCGCAGCTTCGGGAGGGGAGCCGGCGCCCCCTCACCCCGCTTCTCCTCCCTGCTGGCTGGCGCTCTCCACGTTGAGGTTTTCGCTGCTGTTCATCCTTGGACCCCGTCCCCCTGGACTGTCCTTGCTGTCTCCTGCCCCTTCAGTTCTCATGCCTGTGCCCGCCACACTGCGCGTTGCAGGCCTGCTTCTCAGGTCCTGCTCGTCCTGGGGGCTGAGCCCGGCCCGCATGCCCACAGGGCCGCCAGGCGCAGGGGCCCGGGAGCGGTGACCTTCGTCTGAACTTGGATTTCACGCTGGAGTTTGGCCACTTACCACTGTTGTCCAGCCTCTGGTGCACAGCAGGGGGGCTCAGCCCTACATATGCATGTATCCATTCTCTCCTGAACTTCCCTCGCATCCAGGCCAACATCTCCTTAAACATTAGAACTAACAGTTCTTTAAAAGATAATGAAATTCCCAGATGGTAAAGAATCAATTCACTTGGGCTAGTTGTTCAGAGAGGCAACTGCTCTGAAATCAAGTAGAGAAGGTGGGACAGGGGTCAGCTGTCGTCTTTCCCTGAGGCTCCTTCGTGGCTGTGAATTCCACACCATATCCCGCTGTTTGTTCGCTATCTGGATACTTTTACTGAATTGTAGGTGTGAGAACTGGAAGCAATCATCCAGATCATCTGGCCTAAACTTCTAGTTTTACACCGCATGAAAAGAGAGGATGGCACGTTCTCCTAAGGCCCATGGACAGAGGGAGAGTGGAGACGGCCAGGTGGGTCTTCTATCACTGCAGGTGGCCGCTGTCAACGTCCCATGAACGGACCACTGGGCCAACACGGGTCATAGTGTCTATTCCAGCTTTCCCTCTAGCGAATAAGCCACCACCAGGCACACAGAACGTATGAAGACGTTCACTAAGACTCAGTGAATACCGTACCCTTCCCAGCGTATGCCGGGCACCGGGTATTAAGATGGATAGACGAGGCTTCGGGACCTGCCTCGGCAGGAAGAAACCGTACCCCGAGTGTCCCCAGGCCTCGCCAGGCTGTGGGTGCAGACACGCGCATCTTCATGTAAAGACCCAGCTCCCCATCCCTGGAGCTCCCGGTTGCCATTCTGGGCCTTCCAACACCCGCACTCTGATGATTTTAGGGAGTCTCAAGACACAGGGACACGAGGGATTGGGTTTTGCTGTCTCAGCAGTAGCTCTGCTCATGTCTCCCCCACCCCCTAAACACACACATCCAGGGCCTCAATTTGGGAAGTGTTCCAAAAACCATTTGTAGAGGTATGACAGTTAATTTCCTGTCAATATGGGTAGGTCGTGGCACCCAGATATTCAGTCGAATGCTATTCTAGATGTTTCTGTGAAGATATTTTTATGTAGGATTAACATTTAAGTCAGTAGATTTTTGAATAAAGCAGATTACCTCCCTATCTACTCAGCTGCAGGCTTTAATAGAAAAAAAAAAAAAAAAAAGACCGCCTTCCCTGGAAGGAGAGGGGATTCTGCGGGCAGGTTTGGTCTCTGGACTCACACTGCAACTCTTCCCTGGGTCTCCAGCCTCTGGGCCTACCCTCTGGGTCTTGGACTTGCCAGCCTCTGTCATCATATAAACCCATTTCTTAACACTCTCTGTCTTAGGACTTCCCTGGCGGTCCAGTGATTAAGAGTCTCCAATGCAGGGGGTGCGGGTTCCATGCCTGGTCAGAGAACTGAGACCCCATGTGCCATGTGGCCAAAAAATAAATAAAAGTGTAAAAAGTGATCTATCTCTGCCTGTTTTTCTTTCTCAGTCTCTCTCTTTCCCCTACTCTATGGCTAGCTGGATTGGTGATTGATAGTGGATAGACAGATGATAGACATAGACAGACAGATGGCAGACAGATAATATCCTTTTAGACTGATCTAGATGGATCTATCTCTCTGTCTATAATATCTATCTGTCCTTCCTATTGTTCTGTTTCTGTGGCCAGCCCTAAGTCAGACCGGAGACTTAACCATCACGAGTGTCAGCCCAGAGAACCCTGCCTCCTTGCTGCTCTGGTGACTGACTCTGCTGCTTCTCAGCCACCCTCAGACCCCGCTGCTCTGTCCTGGGACAGAGACGGGAGAATGGAGGCCACCCGCCCCGGCTCTGTGTTGAGCCTGCCAGCTGGAGCCCCGAAGCAGCTAATACGATGAAAGGGTGTCACGCCTGATGATACGAAGGACTTATCAAATGCCTTAGAAAGTTTTGTAACTAAAACAGAACAATGGATGTGGCAGAACAAACAAAAATAGCGTGAATAGTGATGAACAGATTTAAAATCACCCATAAAGAGGACTGCATACTTTTCCATTTTTCATATTTTACTGTCTGGACATTTTTCAGATTTGCTTCCCCTATGGTTTCACAATGGTATGCTTGTAAATCAACACTTTTTTTCTTGCAGATAATAGGCATACTAAAAAGTTTTTTCTTCTATGTTGTATTCCTTATCCACATATTCACTGTGTTTTGTGCTTTTGGGCATGGATCTGTGGGTGGGCTCTCTCCTGTCCTATTGAGGTCCTGGGGGTATAGAGTAATTTGAATAAAATAGTAGCCTCATTGTGTATTACATAAGAAAGCCCAGATTCTGCGTTATTATCCCACATTATTAATTAGTGTTAATATTAATTAACGTTATTAATACCACGTTATTATCCCCATGGTACAGAAATGGAAACTGAGGTTCACAGATGTCCAATGACTTCCCTAATATCCTTCAACTAGAATGTCCCAAAGCTGGCCCTGAACCCAGCGCTGTGAGGATCCAAGCCCACACTGACTTCTGTGATATCGAGTGCTTCAGGTAATTTTTATTTAATTAGCTCAAGACAGCTGAACAGCGACTTGCCAGGTTTGCGCCACCGCATGGAGGATCGTTTGGGACCTTGTCCGTGTCCGTGATGGCCTCACGGCCTGGCCCGGCTCTCTGCCCCTCTTAGATGCAACCCTGTTCTCCGCCTCCGCTCACCCTCCGCCAGGCCGGCTGCTCTCCAGCCTTTTTACTTGCCCTCGGCTTCCTTGAGCTTTCCTGAGGCTTCGGTGCTTTTCTGCCTCCTGTCGTATCTGTTTTCTATTCCTCACTCCCAGGTGACTCCCAACAACTTGTTTTTTCTTCTAATTATTCCTAACAGAAATGAGTCTCATGTATGTGAAGCAAAATTTTCATGGTTGCAAATAAAGGCACTGTATTAGACTGCGCAAGTGACTTAAACGCAGCTGTAGGGGTTAGCTGGCTCAGGTGCCCGGAAAGTCTGGCGGTGTCTGCCTTCAGGTGTGGCTGTATCAGGGGGCTCAAGCCAGGACATGAAGAGCTGGTCCATCTTTTGACTTGGTGAGACTTCTCCCAGATAGAATCTCTTCACCATGGCAGCAAGAATGCCCTGGCCTATCTAGAGTCCCATGTTCCTAGCTCTCTTGATCCTAGTGCAGGAGAGGGAAGCTCACTCCTGCCCCACCGTCACCCGCCAGCTGTCTTACAAACCCCATCATGATGCTGACTTAGCCTGTGTGGGGTGCATAGGATGTGTTTGACAGCCTCAGGGGTGTGACACGCAGTGGGTGCACGTGACCCCTGACCGTCAGCAGGGAAAGCGGGGAGGCCCAATCCCAGCCCCTCTGGTCTACATGACGAACTTCCCGTGAGGGACCCTCACGACAGCAGAGAGCACGCACTCCCCCCTGGACCACCACACTCATCACAGGCTGACGTGGGAAGGTTTGCCCCGTTTCCAGTTGTCTTGGATGGGAGGGAGCCCGGCATTAGAACCAGACAGGCCTGGAAACCCTGGGTTTCCAGAAGCTCCTCTCTCGTTATAAACGCCCCGGGGTTGGCAGGGCCGGCCCGAACCTCTGCAGAGAAGGGTGGGGCGTGTCCAGTCCCTCCGTGGACTCCGTCACCTCCGCCTTGGGGCCACCTGGGGCTGTTTTCAATACGCATGTTCACAACGTCCTCTTTTTTCTCCCACATCTCAGTGATGATGGCCTTGCTGATGACGGCGATAGTACAACAGTCTCAAACGAAGCCTCACTGAACGCCAGGCGCTCAGTGCCCTGGAGACACGAACTCATCTCATCCCCTCGATCGCTCTGTTCTGCAGGTAAGAAACTGAGGCACAGGGAAATCAAGAGATCTGCCCAGGACCACAGAACTGTCTGCTAGTTCTGCACCCAAGCAGTCCCTTAGCCAATCATGAAAAGTGGACATTAACTGAGCCCTTACTACGTCCCAAGTGCTTTATAAAGTTTATCGTGAATTCTCACAGCAGTTCAACAATACAGTGACTGTCATCACCCTTACCTCGTGGAAGAGAATGAGGTATCAGAGGGGTAACTAACTCAGTCCCCAAAGCCTGCAGCAGACCCCTGGCTAAGCAGTCAGGAGCCCGTTCTGAAAGCAGAAAGGTAACTCTGAAGCTCCGCTTTTGGAAAATGGATCTGGCAGCAGAGTGGAAGAGAGATTCTTTTCTAGGCTCAGCAGCAGGAAGATCTGACCACAGCGCAAGCAAGTACAGAGCCAGGGTTAGAAACTCGTCTGAGTCCAGGCCTGGAGCTCAGACCCCCTCCAGTGGGTGGACGGAGCCAGGGGGAGGCGTAGGCTCCACTGGCGCGTCCATCATCGCGGGCGCCCCAGGGCCTCGCTGCCCGGCTGTCCCTAAGCCTTCTGCTGGCCCATCTCGGCAGACAGTCTCGCTGAGCCGAATACGCTCAGAAAAGCCCAAATCCACCACCAGCTGGAGCTGGTAAGGCTGCAGCGCTTCCGGCCGAATTGGGTCCTGGGGGCAGAAACCTCAATGTTATTTACACCCAAAGCTCCTTATTTGTGGGGCTTTACAACACACAAAAGGCTGAGTCCTGTCTCATGGAGCCAACAGAACGCAGACACACTTAAAATAACAGAGAAGAAGAATACACCGTCTCCTCTCTCTCACATCCGAGCTTCCATCCGGCCTGAAGGGCCCCTCTGCGGCCCCTTTTGTTCCGCTCATTACCTTCCTCCGAGCCGTCTCATTACTGACACAGACTCCTAATTAACACATCAGGTTTCCCCTTTTCCAAAAAGTCTCGGAAACGTGCCTGTTCTGGGAGGCTGCCCACTCGAGCCCCCCCACCCCGTTCCAACCCCGCCCCCCACACACCCCTGCCGTCTTTATTTTGTTCCACTTCTCGTCCTGGCTTGTATCATTTGTTTCTTTGTATTGAAAGCTTGTCAACTCACCGAACCTGGCACGTATTCATCAGGAGGACGGCCCAGCACACATCACAGCTTGACGGAAAGCGAGCCTGAGTGGGGAATTGGGCAGAGAGTCAGAAAGAAGCGGGAGTGGGAGCCGGCTTAAGACCATGACCCAGTTTTCAGGCCCAGGGTGACCAACAGTCCGCCTCTTGTGCCGTGATCTTTCATTTGCGCTAAGCTGGTCTTCAGCTTGCGCCATAGAAGCTCATATCACTGCTTCCGTGCCTCTGCCCAATTTGTTTTCCTCTGTCAGGATGCCCTTCCATCTCTCTGAATTCCACTGATTTTCCAAGGCCAGGAAGAGGCCCCATCTCCTCCGAGAAACCGTCCCTGATTCCTCCAGTTCCGGTTAAGCTCCGTTTTCGTGACACTTGTATAGTGTCTGTATCACAGAATCTAGTCCTTGATGATGTTTTCTGGAAGGGAACTGTCTCAGACTCTCCAGCCCTCAGTCTGGAGAGAAAGAAAAAAAAAGGGGGGGTTCCTCTTGAAACAGGTTGAATAAGAAAGAGACTTGTTAGGTGCCTGGGGTCAGAGGCGCCCCCAGAGTGGCCCTGCGCCCACCCTCACAAGGGCAGCCGGAGGCGAGCTTGGCAGGCACACGAGATAATACAGCAGCTGCGAAGGGGAATCACCAGCCATTGTGTAAAAACACGACCAAGTGTACACACATCTCCGCTGCTGCCAGCTGCAAAGACCTGCCCGCCCGTCTGAGAAGCGGCTCAATTGAAAACCAGCGCCTGCGGTTGCAAGTGTCTGCCTTTGGAATTGTGGACTCATCTGAAATTCCTATTTCTTGTCCTGTGCCTGGGTTTCAATATGTGTGATGAACACAACCGGAGGGGCTCTCTCTGATGCCCTCAAAATTCTTTTTCCATTTCTGGATGCTCTACGCCTGGCTTCTACGTTTGCATCCAACGGCCAGCACTGTAACCGTCTTCGGAAGATTGGAATTTAGATCCGCTTCACTTGGGGGTCCTTTGGTCGGTGACTGGCTGGTACCCACTATGATCCCAGAGTTGGGGTCACGTGTAGTTTACACCCCCGGTCCCCGGGGTCGGCCGAGGCTCGGGCTTGCCAGAAACGGCTCTGGCCTGGCTTCTTTGTGTCCTCTGTCCTGCCTGTCCTCCCCACTGCCACCCCATCCCCTCTGGTTTTCCCCAGGGAGCAGCTCCTTACAAAGCTCCTTGCACACGAATCTGCATTTCCAAGTCTGTTTCTGGGAGAATCTGACCGAAGATAATACCCACGGCGTGTCTCTTCATTGGCCACTGGCAGCCACACACCCCACCCCACCCCGCCTTGCCAGTTCCCACGTCTCTGAGTGATGACTGTCATTCTCTTTGAAGCAGCCCTCCAGGACCAACTCCAAGGAAGTTTTGCCACAGAGCCCGTATTTCAAGTCACATCATTGCAAATGTGCCCTCCAAGCCAGTGAAAATCCACCCAGTCACGCTTAGGGGATGTGGTCGCAGATATGCAGTCAGAAACTTAAAGAAACTTATTTTTACTGATTACATTTATAAAATAAAACGTATCTTACTTTTTCTACTTGGATTTTTCTCAATTAAAAAAAATTTCTATGCAATAGTTAAGGACATCAATGTACTAAAATGTTTTGTCCCTGGTGGCTCAGGAGACCCGGCTTTGATCTCTGGGTCAGGAAGATCCCCTGGAGAAAGAAACAGCAACCCACTCCAGCATTCCTGCCTGGAGAATTCCATGGACAGAGGAGCCTGGTGGGCCACAGACCCTGCGGTGGCAAAGAGTCCAAAGAGCTGGACACGACGGAGCGACTGACACTTTCACTTTCCTTCATTAGGACTGAAAGTCCTCATGGAGCTCGTGTGTATTATGTGAAAACGATGACAGTTACTTTTGATCCTGGGTGAAGGTTTTGCCTGCTTCTTATATCCCAAAGTTTGCAAAGATAATCAGTTAAATGTCATTGTTCATCCTCCTAGAAAACAGTAGTACCTTCCCTCTCTCTGACTTTGGATGCTGCCAAGGGAGTCAGGGGTAGATTTCATTTGTCTTTCAAGACCCAACACTCTTGCTATTGCGGCTCCAGGCTGCTCTGCATCCCCGGCCCCACCCGAAACTCTCCCGATAAGCCACTGACAAAGCGAAGGCCAGAGCTGCCCTTCCATGCTGGGTTGCAGCCACCAAGCTCCTCCTAACTCGGTCAAAACGGAACCCTCACCCACCCCACGCTGCCACCTTTGCTGCAGGCGAGCATGCCCACGTCTCGCCTCTCCAAGCCCAAGGCCCAGTCTCATAGCTCTTTGGTCACCTGTCGTGCTGGGCATGGGTCCAGGGTCACACCGGCCAAACGCAACAGTTACATGGGAATGAAGGTCACAGACTGGTTCAAGCAAATAGAGTTTGTACACGATTCAACCTATTCATGGATCCAGGCAAGTTTGCAAGCTAGAGCTTCAGTTGGTAGCTGCAAGGCAAATTTCTGTAGTGTATTGGTTTGGCCAAAAAAATTCATTTGAGTTTTTCCATAAGATGCAATGAAAAGCCTGAACGAACTTTTTGGCCAACCCAATAATTTTTCACACTCCCTTAGCTATCTGCTATAAGGTGCATTTAGGTTTTCTCCTTGCTCTATCTTTCTACAACTTGATCCGTTTTCCTGCCTTCCTAAGATATTTAAATTCTCCTGAACTCAAGGATTTTGGCACTCCATTCTTCTAAGTGAAAGTGAAAGGCGCTCAGTCGTGTCCGACTCTTTAAGACCCCATGGACTACACAGTCCATGGAATTCTCCAGGCCAGAGTACTGGAGTGGGTAGCCTTTTCCTTCTCCAGGGGATCTTCCCAACCCAAGGACTGAACCCAGGTCTCCCGCATTGCAGGCAGACTCTTTACTGGCTGAGACACCAGGGAAGCCCTAAGAAAGAGACCATTAGGAAACGCGTGTTTACTCAAGTATGCGGCAAGTCCCACTTGGCTAACAAGCTAAATGTGATTCCTTGAAATTCTCTTCCACGCATGGACTCCGGGGAGCTGAATGTAGCATGTAGTCATCAGTGGGATAATTTAGCTTCATTCTTTCTCCTCGCTTTCTAAGAAGGGCCTGGAGTTCATGCTGGTTTCTCTAGAAAATGGAGCTGCCTCCCCACCCTGTGTGTTGGCCACTCAGTCGTGTCTGGCTCTTTGTAGCCCATCAGGTTCCTCTGTCCATGGAATTCTGCAGGCAAGAACACTGGAGTGAGTTGCCTTTCCCTTCTCCAGGAGATCTTCCCAACCCAGGGATCAAACCCAGGTCTCCCGCATTGCAGGCGGATCCTTCACCGTCTGAGCCACCAGGGACGCCCTGTTTGTGATCTTTGAAAGGACTGCCTGTTTCCAGCGTGGCCTTCCTCTGTGCTTCGTGGCTTAGGCAGTGTCTTTTCAGACGTGCTGACTCTCGATGGCTTCAGCAACGTAATAGTGGATAAATGCTGTTGGCCGTTTACCATCTGGGATTCAACTCCACGCCTGGGTCTTGTTATGCAGGCATTTTCAGAGCATTACAGCTCAGCTGTGAAAGCACTCTGGCTTAAAGCGGAATGCAGTAGAACCTTGCTAATCTAACAACTTAATCACACTTGCCACCCCTTCACAGCACGGGCTTAATAGTCAGGCTCAAAGTGAGGCTTCGTGTCTTCAGAATGCACAGGAACGCATTCTTCTGATGACTGTGTAATCGTAAATAATCTCCAACTTTGCTTATTGAAGCAAATGAGACATTCTTTAACCGCTGCACTATCCTTTTAATTCAGCTGTCAGAGGTAGCTTCAAAATGCCGGAGAACTGGGCTGAGATGTTCTGGCTAATGCTTTGCATTCTATTCTTCAGTATCAAGATTATGAAAAGATGTGTCCTGGGCCATTTGGTATCTTCAAGGTACCTGAAGACAATCTTTAGAGGAATGTTTCTAAACACAGACTGTTTGGATTTCAGTATGGAAATTCACACATATATCATTGTAATTATTTGGCCAGAGTAGGTTTATTCATTCTCTTTCCCAGTGAGGGTGAGGGATACTTTCAAAGTCATTTTAAAGTTGTTTCCTGTTATCTCTAAGTGATTTCCACGGCATCTACTAGATAAATTTGCTTTCTATTTACCATCTCCCCTGGGTTTCCCTGGTAGCTCAGCTGGTAAAGAATCCACCTGCAATGCAGGAGACCCCAGTTCAACTCCTGGGTGGGGAAGATCCCCTGGAGAAGGGATAGGCTACCCACTCCAGTATTCTTGGACTCCCCTGATGGTTCAGATAGTAAAGAATCCACCTGCAATGCGGGAGACCTGGGTTAGATCCCTGGGTTGAGAAGATCCCTTGGAGAAGGGAACGGCTACCCACGCCAGTATTCTTGCCTGGAGAATCCCACGGACAGAGAAGCCTGGCGGGCTGTAGTCCATGGGGTCAAAAAGGGTCAGACATGACCGAGTGGCTTTCACTTTCACTACCATCTCCCCATTTATAAAGCAGAAGAGTGGGTTTCCAAAAGAAGAGAGACTGAAAAAGTGATCTGTATTGTTATTTTCAAAATCTAACTGATCTCACCTAAAATTCTACTATCTTTAATCAGGACATTACAGTTGAAAGTTTTTCTGTGAGTGTGTGTATGTCTAAAATCATCATACTCTTCTATGTGAGGAAGGTTTTTACAGATCCCAGAAGGCAGCCCTCAGTCACAAAGTTTAATGGAGATGCAAGAGGGAAAATTGACGGCTTATGTTTACAAGTTCCCCTGAAGATGACTGCCAATCTATTCAATGAATTTATGTTTTCTACTGAGTATAGAGCTTGAATCTGAGCGCAACATGAATACTCTGTAAAGATGGATGTGGCCATTGCGAGTGACCGATGTTTTGATGGTTTGGGGTAGAGTCCAGTGTTGCACAGGCTTCCTGCACTTGGCACTGAAGAATGCCCGTTCTTTGTCATTTCAGACAGGGGCCAGAGATGTGACTTGCTTTGTGTGGAACCCTTATCTGGGGGGCAACAACTTGCTTTAGACTTTCAAAGAAATTGTTACTCACTCCTGTTACTTCATCTTTTCTAGAGATGACATTTGTCAAAGATGGAAAAGGCACCTCAGAGTTTGCCCTGACTCAAACTGTCCCAAGTGATGTCAGTTTAGTATCACTCTTTATAAATAAATGACTACAGACCCACTCACCAGAACCAAAGTTTTTTCTCAAGAAAAGGGCCTTTTTCCATATATGCAAATTGAACCAGATATTTCTCTTGTCAAAAACTCAGCATCATTGGATGTGGCAGGAGAGACCTCAGCAGTAATCCAGTAATCCCAAGAATTCTTAGCTGATACTTTAACCTTCGAAGGAAAGAATTGCTAGAAAATCACTGGAGAGTAACCACTGAGGTCTGCATCTCAACTGTTCTAGGAAATGTTTCTGGGTTTCAAGATCAATATGATCTTTCCAAGTGAATTCTTGGGAGTCTACAGAAAAATCTGTTGTCAATGTAAAAATAATCCTTTAAAAACATATGTGAAATTATACCCCTGCCTCTCTCAAAACAGTCCTCTGACTCCCTACAACATTCAGAAGAAAATTCAGTCCTTGCCACGCCTCCAGGCTTCCGCGCCACTGGCCCCTGCCTCAGCCTGTGGCGTCCTTGCCGCCCTCCCGGCTCCGGGTCACCACGGCCTCCCCGATCCCGGCTCCGGTCTGCACGCGCGCTGTTCCCCTGCGGGGAGCGCTCTTCCCGCAATGACTGGCCCTGTACCTGTGACTTGCCCCCTTATTTGGCTTCTGCTCAGATAGCTCCCTTCCTCTGAGAGGACTGCCCTGAACCTCCATATAGGCTGCATCGTGTCCTTCCAGAATTCACACTGAAGCTGTGTGTGTGTGTCAGCTCTTTGCGATCTCAGGGACTGCAGCCCACCAGGCTACTCTGCCCGTGGAATTTTCCAGGCGTGACTGCTGCAGTGGGTTGCCATTTCCTACTCCAGGGGATCTTCCCGAGCCAGGGATCGAACCCGAGTCTCTAGTGTCTCGGGCATTGGCAGGTAGGTTCTTGACTACTAGTGCCTCCTGGGAAGCTGTAGCCCTCAGCATCTCAGAGTGTGACTATATTCATCAATAAGGCCTTTAAAGAGGTAATTAAGTTAAAAAGGGGTTGTCAGGGTGACCTTAATTCCGTATGACTGGTGTCCTTGTGAGAATAAGAGATTAGCACAGAGGGACTTCCTTGGTGGTCCAATGGCTGAAACCTCCCCTTCCAGTGCAGGGGGTGAGGGTTCAATCTCTGGTCGAGAACTGGGATCCCATGTGCTTCGTGGCCAAAAGATCAAAACATAAAGAGGACGCAAGATCGAAACAAATTCCATACAGTCTCTAAGAAACAGTTCATATTAAAAAAAAAAATCTTAAAAAGAGAGACTAGCACAGAGAAAGATCCAGAGAGACAATCAAGTGAACACACAGTGAGGAGACGGCTGTGAGTAAGCCAAGGAGAGAGGCTTCAGGGGAAACCAAAGCTGCCGGCACCTTGATCTTGGGCTTCTGGCCTCTAGACTTGTGAAAAGTATGTTTCTGCTGTTTAGGCCGCTCCGTCTGTGATACTTTGCCATGGCGGCTGAGGTGACTGGGTTCCCCCAACCTCAGGGCCCTTCCCTCACTGCTTGTCCCCCGCTCTGTGATTTACATCTCTTTCCAGCCCTTCAGGGTAGGAATCCATTTATTTATATTTTTAAATTGAAGTTCAATTGACAATTGACATGTAACTTTGTATTAATTTCAGCCATACAATGTAAACTGAAACTATGTACATATATACATATACAATGTATATATGATATGTATATATGTACGGGCTTCCCTGGTGGCTCAGTGGGTAAAGAATCTGCCTGAGACGTAGGTGCTGCAGGAGCCAAGGGTTCGATCCCTGGGTCGGGAAGATCCCCTGGAGGAGGGCATGGCAACCCACTCTAGTATTCTTGCCTGGAGAATCCCACGGACAGAGGGGCCTGGCAGGCTGCAGTCCGTGGGGTCACAGAGAGTCGGACACGACTGAGCGACTCCCAGATAATGCCCAGTATCACGGCTGGCTGCTCTACTGGCCGGAACGCCTGTTGTTTCTGTCTGTCCCACACCCACAGTGGTTTCTTCTGAAGCCTCTCTCCTTGGCTCACCGGCGGCCGTCTTCTCGCTGTGTGTTCACCGGATTGTCTCTCTGTTTCTTTCTCTGTGCTAATCTCTCCTTTTAAGATTTTATTTTTTTTAATGTGAACCGTTTCTTAGAGACGTTATGGACTTTGTTACAATATTGCCTCCACTTTATGTTCTGGCCGTTTGGCCATGAGGCATGTGACCAGTAAGATTAAAATTTCAGATCAAAAGTAGCAGAAATACAGAAAGGGGAGGAAGATAGTTTTCTTTCTTCTTCCATTCCCACACACACTTACCATCACGCCAATGATTATATATACATATATGTATGTATATGGTCTAGTTAATATTCATCACTGCACAGAGTTAAAAGTCTTTTTCTTGTGATGAAAACTTTTAAGACCTGCTCTCTTAGCAACCTTCAAATACACAGTGCACTTTTATTATCTATAGTCACCACACTGTACGTTACATCCTCAGCATTGACTTATCACTGGAAGCTTGTACCTTTTGACCACCTTCATGCATGGAGGGTGTTCAGTAAATATTAATTTAATGAATTAATAAATACATCAAATAATGCACACTAGTCCAGTTCTATAATAACTCTACTAGGAGATTTAAGCCATGTATAAATACAGATGTTGAGGTCCTGCATTTAAATCAAATGAACTAACTTATTCCCTAAATGTATAGAAACTTGGATTGAAATGATTATAATTCTGGCAGCCACCTTGGGAATGACATTGAAATGAACCTAATAACTAGAGAGGTGCTAAGTGGAAGCTGTATGAAATCAAATTCAAGAACATAAAATGGTTTTCCTTTCTGCTTTCATAGTCATTATACTATATTTGGAATAATTAGAAAAAAACACACCACAAAGACGCTAATGTTCAAAAAGGCAGAGACACTTGAAAGTCTTTGAACATCTCACCAGAAATAACTTAACCCAATGAGATTAAAATTCCAGATCAAAGGTAGCAAAAATACAGAAAGGGAAGAAAGACAGTTGTGAGATCCCTCATCCCCTCACACGTTTACCACCACACCAGTGAGTAGTAGACGAGGGGTTCCCATGGCAAATAATTTCCATTTCCCCCACATATAAGGAATAGCATTACATCAATGTTCTCAGAAACATAGCTGGCAATTTTTACCACTCATGATCTGATTGGTCTAGGAACAGATAAACAATAGAGAAAAAATAACAATGATGCAGAAAGGTGAATCTTTATCATCATATAATCAGCCAGCAAACAGGTATTGACTGGCTGGTACAGTTTGAAATTCTGTGCATGGTGTCATGAGAAAATGCAACATCATACACCAAAGCTTCACGTGATTTATGTAGTCAGGCAAACCTATATTAAATGGCAATAAGCAGTAAGCCCCATCTGGGGATATAAACCAGGCCCATGGCGCTGATTCACCTCTGCATTTCAGGATCCCCACACCTAGCTAGGGCTGCATTAATATCTGCTGAATGAATAAACACATATCAAAGCAGAAGTAATAAACATGGCAGCGGCTCGGTTTCTTAAGAGATCCATGAGTCGTGAATTCAAAACTGTCAGAATCTTTACAAGGACTCTGGCCAGCAAGCTTTGTGGGGAAAAGCAGGCTACTGGACATCCATCCCAGTGACACAGCCTCCCTAAACTCCAGCTTGTGGGCCAATAACTTCCAGCGAACACGGGGCTGCTCTCCTGGCCCGAAGGCCTGTTACTTTCGTCTCTCCTGTAGGCACTGCTTCCTTCTTTGAACACTGGCATCTCAGTTTGCTTTCTCATTCTTGGTTCACACAGTTTAGATGGAGCCACCAAAAAAGACCAAAAAAAAAAAAAAAAATGGACAACTGGCTCAGGTCAGGCCAATCTGAGGTTTCTTTCCACTTGACCACAGGGATGGGTTTAGGGATATTAGGCCCACAAGGCTGAAGACCAGGTTCAGGCTGGGACTCTAGAGGGGGGAAAAAAAGCTGTCTTCCTGCCACACTCTAGACTTTCAGGTGTAGGTCTGACACTAGTTGGTTTAGCCATGTTGGCACAGAGGTAAGCCACTCTAGAGGTGGAGACAGTGTGTGTGTGCAGTTGTGCACGTCCGGGTGAGCGCATGTGTGAACACGATGAGGGGAGAAGGAGAGAGGAGAGCGAGAGAGAACCAGAGAGAGGGCTACCGTGTGTCACGCGGATCCAGCCGCGCCTGAAACCGGGCACACACCGCTGATAACTTCCCGTAGTGCTTCAGCAAATGTGAGCTGGTTTCCCGGGCTTTCTCAAGGTTACTTTGGCCACTGGATGCAAAGAGCTGACTCATTGGAGAAGACCTTGATGCTGAGAAAGATTGAAGGCAAGAGGAGAAGGGGGCGACAGAGGATGAGGTGATTGGATGGCATCACTGACTTGATGGACATGTGTTTGAGCAAGTTCCGGGAGACAGTGATGAACAGGGAAGCCTGGCGTGCTGCAGTTAAGAGTCGGACACGACTGAGTGACTGAAAAAGAGCAACCTGAGCTTTCTAGAAAAATAACTTGTGTGGAGATTCCTTAAAAACTGGAAATAGAACTGCCATGTGACCCAGCAATCCCACTTCTGGGCATACACACTGAGGAAACCAGATCTGAAAGAGACACGTGCACCCCAATGTTCATCACAGCACTGTTTATAATAGCCAGGACATGGAAGCAACCTAGATGCCCATCAGCAGACGAATGGATAAGGAAGCTGTGGTACATATACACCATGGAATATTACTCAGCCATTAAAAAGAATTCATTTGAATCAGTTCTAATGAGATGGATGAAACTGGAGCCCATTATACAGAGTGAAGTAAGCCAGAAAGATAAAGACCAATACAGGATACTAATGCATATATATGGAATTTAAAAAGATGGTAATGATAACCCTATATGCAAAACAGAAAAAGAGACACAGATGTACAGAACAGACTTTGGGACTCTGTGGGAGAAGGCAAGGGTGGGATGTTCTGAGAGAATAGCATCGAAACATGTATATTATCTAGGGTGAAACAGATCGCCAGTCCAGGTTGGATGCATGAGACAAGTGCTCGGGGCTGGTGCACTGGGAAGACCCAGAGGGATGGGATGGAGAGGGAGGCAGGAGAGGGGATCAGGATGGGGAACACATGTAAATCCATGGCTGATTCATGTCAATGTATGGCAAAAACCACTACAATACTGTAAAGTAATTAGCTTTCAACTAATAAAAATAAATGAAAAAATAAAACAAAATTAAGTTAAATTAAAAAAAAAAAGAAAAATAACTTGGATAATACAGCAACTCAGAGCCTCAGAGTGGTCTGCTTCTCAGTATTCTTGCCTGGAGGAGCCCATGGACAGAGGAGCCTGGCGGGCTATAGTCCCTGGGGTTGCAAATAGTCTGACATGACTGAGTAACTAACGCTTTCACATGGAACTGAGAGGGCTTCCGTGGTGGCTCAGCAGTAAAGAATCTGCCTGTCAAGAAGGAGGTGCGGGTTCAATCCCTGGGTTGGGAAGAACCTCTGAAGAAGGAAATGGCAACCCACTCCAGTATTCTTGCCTGGGAAATCCCATGGACCAAGGAGCCTGGCGGGCTACAGTCCAAGGGTCTCAGAGTCAGACATGACTGAATGACTAAAGTGAAGTGAAAGTGAAAGTCGCTCAGTCGTCTCCGGCTCTTTGCAACCCCATGGACTACACGGTCCAAGGAATTCTCCAGGCCAGAACACTGGAGTGGGTTGCCGTTCCCTTCTCCAGGGGATCTTCCCAACCCAGGGATCGAACCCAGGTCTCCCGCATCGCAGGCGGATTCTTTGCAACAAAATGGAACTGGGAAAGTTATCTCCCCTCTCTGTGGCTGAATTTCCACATCTGTGAAACAGGGATGACAATAAAACCTCCCTCATGGTATTACTGTGATTAAATAAGTCAATAAGAAAAGTGTTACATGAAAGTATCCCAAATGTTTTAGCCAAGGTTGGTATTATTATTGTGGTTCTCATCCTAACAGTGGTTACATCAATGCCAGCACTCCATTGCTCTGTGTGAAGGAACATCAGATTCGGATTGTTACCGGGTTGAATATCCATAAGATTTTTTTAAGTTCTTTATTTTGGCTGCCCTGGGCCCCCATCACTGCCTGCAGGCGTTCTCTGGCTGCAGTGGGCAGGGGCTACCCTTGTTGCAGCGCCCGAGGGCTTCTCTTGGTGCCCAGGCTCTGGGCATCAGTAGCTGTGGGGTTGGCCTTAGTTGCCCCATGGCAGGTGGGATCTTCCCGGACCAGGGGTCGAACCTGTGTCCCCTGCATTGACAGGAGAATTCTTAACCACTGGGCCCCCAGGAAAGTCCTCCACAGCATTTGTTATTGGATAAATTGGTCATTTATTCAGTCATTCAGGAAGGAAACCCATGTCTAAGTCTGGGATCTGGCCTGACCCCTGAATCCATAGGTGGCATGCAGGAACAAGCAGGAGACCCCGGAGGAAGGGTCCTTATCCTCCCAGGAGCCTGTGAAGGCCGGGCCGGTGCCTCCGTCTGTACCAGTGGAATCAGCCCAACTTCCCTTCTCTGTGGAGTCCAGTAGGGAAGCGAGTGTTTTAAGGAAACTGAGGGAAAAGGATGATGGTAGCTTTAGCTTGAATCCGAGGCTGCTGTAAGAGAAAATAACAGTGTTGGTAACTTCCCCTTCCTGTTTGAGCACTTTGGTGAAGTGCCTTACCCTGAATTAAACTGGGGAGTAAAAAAACTAGTCCCATGCCAGCGTACAGACCCACAGGCCCACTTGGCCACGGATTTCCAGCGCACAGGAGTTCTCTGAGAGGAGAACTGGGGAGGCGGGCCAGACCGCAATATCAGGATTTCCCTCTGCTGTGGAAAAAAGGAAAAAGACCTCCAGTCATCTCAGTCAAAAATGTTTTGAGGTTTTCTTCCCAAATCCTCTTATCTTTCTCCTCAGTCTCTTCTTCCTCCTTCTTCTCATCTTTTTAAAAAAATATTGTGGTAACATATACATATAAATTGCACCATATTGACCCTTCTGAAGTGTGGAGCTCAGGCACATGGATGGCACCGTCCACCTCCTGAAGTTCTCCAGTTTCTGACGCTGTCCCCACTGAACACCTCCCCCAGCCTCTGCGGACGGCTGCCCTGCTGTCCGTGTTTCTGTGGGTCTGGCTGCTCTGGGTCTCTCATAGGAATGGAGTCTCACAAGAGCTTTGTGATTGGATCATTCCACTTAGCACAATGTCTCAGTGGTGGCTGCTGCCTGTGTCTGAATTTCCTCCTTTTTAAAGACTGCTAATGTTTCATTGTACGGGCCATACTTTGTTATCCACTTATCTGTTGATGGACACTTAGGTTGCATCCGCCTTTTGGCTATTGTGAGCAAGTACGCCTATGAACATGGGTGTACAAATGTCTGTTTGAACCCCTGATTTCAGTTCATCTGGCTATATACCCAGGAGTGGAATTGCTAGATCATGGGGTAAATCTGTGTTTAATTGTTTGAGGAGTGCCACACTGTGTTCCTTGGCGGTTATACTATTTTGTTTTCCCACCAACTATACACAATGGTTCAATTCCCCCACACCTTCACCAGTGTTTATTTTCTGTTTTTTATTTTTAAATAATGGCCATATTAATGGGTATAGAGTGGCATCTCAGTGTGACTTTGATTTGCATTTCTTTAGTGATGCTGAGCTTCTTCTCATCTGTTTATTGACCTTCTGTATATCTTCTTTGAAGGAATGTCCATATATTCCAGTCATTCACTCATTTTTATCTTGAAGTGTTCAGTATTTTATTGTTGAGTTGTAAAAATTCTTTATATATTTTTAATATTAATCCCTTATCAGAAATATGGCTTAAAAATACTTCCTCCTGTTTCATGGGCTGCCTTTTCATTTTACTAACATTACCACATTTTCTTTTTTTCCCCTCCTTTAGCCATGCTGCATGACTTATGGAACCTTAGTTCCCTGACCATGGGTTGAACATAGACCCTCAGCAGTGGAAGCACTGGGCCCTAAGCACTGGCCCCCCAGGAAATTCCCCAGTTGGACTTTTAAAGTGTTTTTATTTATTGTAGTCACTGATATGGTTGGATTTAAGTCTAACACCTTACTATTTTGTTTTCTGTTTGGTTGTTTGTACCTTTTTCCTCTTTTCATGCTTTCTTTTGGATTATTTCTAGATTCTATTTTCTCTCTACTGGCTTATCATCAATATCTGCCTTCTTTCTTTTTTTTTGATGGAGTATAGAGTTCACAACGTGCACCTTTAACCTCAGTTTGCTCTCAAATCGTAACATACCACGTCATATGGACCCTAGAAACCACACAGTGGCTGTACTTCCATCTCTCCCCGGAGGTCCTTCAAGTAACTGTTGCCGTTCACTTTACTTCAGTACACCCCACAAGGAAGTGTTATTACAGTCAGTCCCCTACATGTAAATGAGTTCCATTCTGAGAGTGCATTCCTAAGTCCAATTTGTAGGTCTAACAGAGTTAGCCTAAATCCCGGACTAACACAATTGGCTATACAATTCTGTGCTGGAACAGATTTAGAATACATTTCACACAAATGATACATAAAAACAAACACAAAAAATAGAAACCATTTTAAACCTCCTGGGAGAGTGCTGTAAAAGGCCGGTAGCACAGCCGCGGGCACATGGGGGCTGGCATCGGTGAACAGGCAGGAGGAGCTCCGAAGGAGGAGGAGGCGTGGGCTGCAGGGTGGTCTGTGACGGGGGACGCGGGACAGTGCACCCTGGACACACGGACTCACTCACCTGATCGTCACACGGCCGGACATGCGAACGCACGTTCCCATCTTTGAAAGTTCTCACCTTGAGAGTTCCT
Source organism: Cervus elaphus (assembly GCF_910594005.1). Taxonomy (NCBI): domain Eukaryota; kingdom Metazoa; phylum Chordata; class Mammalia; order Artiodactyla; family Cervidae; genus Cervus; species Cervus elaphus. The sequence goes on along the minus strand of NC_057826.1, from coordinate 2,092,277 downwards.
ATGTAGGGGGGCCACTGTATTTTTTTTCCCTTAAATGTTCAATTGTTTTTAAAGAAAATTTTTAATTAGGGAGACATTTTTTAAAATTTACACTCGCATTCACCACTTCAGTGTTCTTCCCTTTGTGTAGATTCAAGCTTCTAAGTGATACCACTTTCCTTCAGCCTGAAAAGCTTTCTTTAACATTCCTTTTAGGGTAGGTCTCCTGGATGAAAAGGCTGATTTGGCTTCCTTTTATTTTTTTTAACCTTTCTGTGTATTCTGTTTTTATTGGAGGATAATTGCTTTACAGTATTGTGCTGGCCTCTGCCGTGCGCCAACGTGACTCAGCCTCAAGGCCACGCTTTTCCCTCTGTGTGGTTCAGCCTCGGTAGTTTCTTTTGTGATTTCTTCAAATTTACTGATCTTTTTTTCTGTAGTGTCCAATCTCCTGTTAACCTTATTCTGTGAATTTTTAACTTCTGTTGGTTCTATAGAAATTCCATTCAGTTCTTTTTTTACAGTTTGCATTTCCTATCTCAGTATGATCATCTTTCCCTTTGATTTCATAAACATATTAATATGAGCTATTGTAAAGGTTTTGTTTGATGATTCTATTATTGTTGTTATTTCTGGGTCTGTTTCTAATGATTAATTTTATCCTGATTATGAATCGTATCTTCATGCTTCCCTTAAATGAAAAGGGAGAATTAAGATTTAAGAATTAAATTTTGCTAACTAGGTAACTTTGGAACTGTGGTGCTGGAGAAGACTTTTGAGAGTCCCTTGGACAACAAGGAGATCAAACCAGTCCATCCTAAAGGAAAAAAATCCTGAATATTCATTAGAAGGACTGATTCTGAAGCTGAGGCTCCAATACTTTGGCCACCTGATGCGAAGAGCTGACTCCCTGGAAAAGACCCTGATGCTGGGAAAGATTGAAGGCAGGAGGAGAAGGGGATGACAGAGCATGAGATGGTTGGATGGCATCACTGACTCGACGGACATGAACCTGAGCAAACTGGGGGAGACAATGAAGGGCAGTCTAGCCTGGCGTGCTGCCCGTGGGGTCACAAAGAGTTGGACATGACTTAGCAACTGAACAACAACAATTAGCTGACTTTAAAAACAGGAAGATTATCCTGGAATATCCAAGTGGGCTCAAGGGTCTTTAGAAGCAGAGGAGGGAGGCAGAAGGGAGGACCAGGGAGACGGAGCGTGAGAAAGACTCAGCTCGGTGTCCTGGCTTTGAGGAGGGAGGAAGGGGTCAAGGGAAGTGGGGGTGTCTAGGGGGCCAAAGAGGCAAAGATACGGATTCCTCCCCGGACCCTCCAGAAAGCATCTGGATCTTATCCCGGTGAGATCTGTGCTGCACTTCTGATCCACAGAACTGTAAGCTAATCTGTGCTGCTTTAAACCACCACATTTAGAGTAATTTGTTACAACAGTCTATAGACAGCCAAGGCAGTGGTCAGCGAGATTTCTCCACACTGACTGGGTGAAACTGACCCACTTCCCAGATAACCGTGAATGCCGACAGGCTTTCTGTTTATCACTCCCCAGTGGTTTTTTCACCTTGTTTTGTTTCCCTTTCCTCAGGGATGATAGTCCTGCTGTCCAATGTCTGAAAATAATTGTATCATATATTTTGTCCAGTTGTCTAGTTGTTTATGGCAGGGAGAAAACAGATAGTATGGGTTATTCCAACATGACTAGAGGCAGAAATAATGTGTTCAACACTGCATATTGAGAAACAAACTTACATAGCCTAACTTTAAAAAAAAAGACTTCTTTAGGTAGAGAACTGAAGACCCAGCTCAGTCTCACGCAGCCAGATTACAGCACTGCCTTCTTTCAGACCTGGCAGCCACTGCTGAGGATGAAAGGGATTCTCTGTATCTTGTGGTGAAATTATATTTTCCACATGTTAAAATATTAACTGAATTTTTTTGTCCTTAGTACCTTCTTCTCATTGACCCACAAACAAATTTCTATATACCCTGGACTCTCACAGAAGCCTCTTTATCCTCACATACCTATAAGCAGCATGGAAATGCTGAGACTTGTACCAATGGAAGGAAGCCTTGCAGCCTAGAATGAGCGAACACTCCCCACTTCAGTTCAGTCCCTCAGTCATGTCCGACTCTTTGCGACCCCATGAACCACAGCACGCCAGGCCTCCCTGTCCATTACCAACTCCCAGAGCTTGCTCAAGCTCAAGTCCATTGAGTCAGTGATGCCATCCAACCATCTCATCCTCTGTCATCCCCTTCTCCTCCCACCTTCAATCTTTCCCAGCATCAGGGTCTTTCCAAATGAGTCAGCTCTTCGCATCAGGTGGCCAAAGTATTGGAGTTTCAGTTTCAGCGTTGGTCCTTCCAGTGAACATTCAGGACTGATCTCCTTTACGATGGACTGGTTGGATCTCCTTGCAGTCCAGGGACTCTCAAGAGTCTTCTCCAATACCACAGTTCAAAAGCATCGATTCTTTGGCACTCAGTTTTCTTCATAGTCCAACTCTCACATCCATACATGACCACTGGAAAAACCATCACCTTGACTAGATGGACCTTTGTTGGCAAAGTAATGTATCTGCTTTTTAATATGCTGTCATTCTGTCAATATGTCCCAGCGTTTCCCATGAGGTACTCTGCATATAAGTTAAATAAGCAGAGTGACAAAATATAACCTTAACATACTCCATTCCCCTATTTGGAACCAGTCTGTTGTTCCATGTCCAGTTCTAACTGTTGCTTCCTGACCTGCATACAGATTTCTCAGGAGGCAGGTAAGGTCATAACTTTTCTTCCAAGAAGCAAGTGTCTTTAATTTCATGACTGCAGTCACCATCTGCAGTCATCTTGGAGCCCCCAAAATTAAGTCTGTCACTGTTCCCATTGTTTCCCCATCTATTTGCCATGAAGTGATGGGACCGGATGTCATGATCTTGGTTTTCTGAGTGTTGAGCTTTAAGCCAACTTTTCCACTCTCCTCTTTCACTTTCATCAAGAGGCTCTTTAGTTCTTTTTCACTTTCTGCCATAAAGGTGGTATCACCGCATATCTGAGGTTATTGATATTACCCCAGCAATCTTGATTCCAGCTTGTGTTTCATCCAGTCCAGCATTTCGCATGATGTACTCTGCATATAAGTTAAAATAAGCAGGGTGACAATATACAGCCTTGACGTACTCCTTTTCCTATTTGGAACCATTCTGTTGTTCCATGTCCAGTTCTAACTGTGGCTTCCTGACCTGCATACAGGTTTCTCAAGAGGCAGGTCAGGTGGTCCGGCATTCCCATCTCTTTCAGAATTTTCCACAGTTTATTGTGATCCACACAGTCAAAGCCTTTGGCTTAGTCAATAAAGCAGAAATAGATGTTTTTCTGGAACTCTCTTGCTTTTTCTATGATCCAATGGATGTTGGCAATTTGATCTCGGGTTCCTCTGTCTTTTCTAAATCCAGCTCGAACATCTGGAAGTTCACGGTTCATGTAGCCTGACTTGGAGAATTTTGAGCATTACTTTGCTAGCATGTAGCTCCCTGGCTAGCTGACAGTTAAATCCCAAACAGAAATGAGAATGCCTGCATCCAAGGATGATGCAGAAGACCAGATGGCCATCCCCACAACCCAGAACTTAGATGCAACTCTAAAACAAATTAGGAAAACCCCAAATAAGCTAGAATTCCTTTTCTGCTATGCCAGAGGCATGGAAACTCAAGGAAATTAAAGAAAGTCACGCTTTCGATGCCCTGAAATCAATACCCAAGATATTGTCTGAGCAAGCAAGACATTTTCATAAAAAGAGAAGCATAGACACCGGCTAGAAGATACATGGAGTAAATATGCTGTGTCACATAGAATAGAAACTTTCTATTGACGTTCAAGGCATTTGCAGTCTGCAGAGGTGGACAGGACATCATGAATGTCCAGTAATCTTGTAATATTAACTGACCATATTGGTTAAGGAGATACACAATGCCTAACAAGCTGATTGCTATAGGTGGCACTAGTGGTAAAGAATCCTCCTGTCAACGCAGGAGATGCAAGAGATGTGGGTTAGATCCCTGGGTCAGCAAGGTCCCCTGGGGTAGGAAATGACAACCCGCTCCAGTATTCTTGCTGGAAAAATTCCATGGATAGAAGAGTCTAGAGGGCTACAGTCCATGAGGTCGCAAAGAGTCAGACACGACTGAGCAGGCACACACACACACACACACAGACACACCAATTTAAAAGATTAACCACAGTTCTTTTCTCCTCGCATCTGTAACAGTTTGACACTAGTGATCCTTGTTGCTGGGTGACTTCCTCCACACACTCATTCAGGGACCTGGGATACAAGGCATGCGGTGCAAGGTGGGACATTGTAACAATACAGAGAATTCCTAATGAAATGGATCATTCTATTCCCACTGGTCAAGTGCTTCCTGCGTGCCAGGCACTGTGCCAAGACTCACTATTCCATCCTCACGACAACACTGTGTGAAGAAGCTGAGGCCTGGAAAGGTTCATGCTGAGTGAACCAGACTCTACATCACTCTACTCTCCACCAGGCTCTTGATTTACGCCAATATTGTACTCCTGAGAGGTGACAGTTAATTCAGAAACATGTAGAGCAAAACTGAATTTTCTCACCAGGAATGAAGGGAAAGAAATGCAAGAGAAATGCTGTGGTAGATTGCAAAAGACTCTGGTCGTGTAAATGTTTTTTTGCTATATTGCATTAATATGAACAGTAAATAAGCAGTTTATGGGGAAAATTGAATATATTAAAATTTATTCATGGAATAACAAGAAAAAAATAGCCACTGATTAATGGAGCACTGGCCAATATAGCCTGTAAATTGTGAGTCTGCAAGGCTCCATTTTCTACATTATGAGAATTCTAATGTGTGAAGTCGCTCGTCACATTAGTGGTGTTCTGAACCAAACGCTCCTGTACTCTTGGTGGTTCTCCTTATAATTTTTCTTAGCACTTTCATCAGAGAGAAACCCCCTACAACCAAAGCCTCTGACAATAGTAATTAATAATAACAATAGTCAAGAGCAAACTCTCACCGAGCCCTGTGCAGACACCGTTCTAAACGCATGCACTGATTCATTTATCCTTTATGTTCACGCAATAGGACAGGCTCTTCCATATCTCCATTGTATAGATGAGAGCGCCGAGGCCCTGGGAGATTGACTTCCTTACGATGGTTGCTTTCACATGTCAACTTGGCTGGGCCATAGTGCCCAGATATTTGGTCAAACATTATTCTGGATGTTTCTATGAGTGTGTTTTGGGATGAGATTTACATTTATATCAACAAAGCAGATTGCCCTCCATAGTGCTGGGTGATCCTCACCCAGTCAGTTGAAGGCCTGGAAAGACCAGAACGCTGGCCTCGCTCTGAGCAGGGAGAAAGTCTGCCAGCAGACTGCCTGTGGCCTCCACCTGCGGCGCCAGCTCTTCCTGGCTCACTGACAGGCTGCCTGTGGGCTTGATGTGCGGCTCTTCCCTTTGTCCCCGGCCCACTGGCCTTCCCCACCAGATTTAGGACTTGCCAACCCTCCACAATCGCACCAGCCAATTCCTTAGAATAAATCTCTTCCTATCGGTTCACATCCTGTTGATTCTGTTTCTCTGGAGAGCCCCAGCTGATACACTTGCTTAAGGTTATATTCCCAGTAAATGGTAGACCTGGCTTTCAACCCTACAGTCTGGTACTGGGGTCCATACTCTTTTTTTTTTTTTTTCTGACTGCATTTGGTCTTAATTGCAGCACACGAGACCTTCGTTGCAGCTCACGAGCTTCTCTCCAGTCATGGCCTTCGGGCTCTAGAGTGTGTGGGCTCAGTTGTCCCACCGCATGGGGAATCTTGGTTCCCTGATCAGGGATCAAACCAATGTCCCCTGCATTGGAGGGCAGATTCTTAACCACTGGACCACCAGGGAAGTCACCTGGAATCCATGCTCTTGATGGGAGCTGTTCTGTTAGCACTTATCAGTGCAGGTGGTAGCCTCCTGTTTTAGGCTAATAGTGATAGCTTTCCCTCACTTCTTCCTATTAACTGATCATATTGGTTAAGATAATGCAAATTGCCTAGGAAGCTAGCTGCCATAATAAACAAGCCCCAGCTTCCAGAGGCCAACCACAATAGACCCTTATTTCTTACATCTGCAGCAGCTTGACAGGACTCATTCTGGTTGCTAGGTGACCTTCCTTCACATACTCATCCAGGGACCCAGCTGCTAGAGGCTCTGTCATCTTCAACACTGTAGCTTCCAAGGTCACCCTGGGGCTTGACTCCATTCCAGCTAGCCAGAAAGGGAAAGGAGCATGGTAGATCATGCATGAGAATTTTTATAATCACTGTTGCTAAGGAATTTTTTGTTAAAATAATTAGGCAAGCAGTTTAAATTCTGTTATTCCAAAATTATTTTATGTGCATGTGTTGCTCATTTATTGTTCATTTTAAAGAATGTAATTCTTTTAAAGTAACATGTAAAAGCACATTTTAAAGTCACTTGTTTATTTCATTTTATTTCACACTCAAATTAACAGGCTGTAAATTGAGGGGCAGGTGTATTTCTTAATGAATCAAGCAAATTGAATAGAGGGCTGCTTTTTATAGAGGATACAAAGAAGTTTGGAGGTGAAGTTGGGACAAGATTATGGAGGGCATTAAATGCCAGGCCAAGGGGCTGGGACTTTTTCCTTCGTTGTTGCTGTTATTCAATTGCTAAATCATGTCCTACTCTTTGCAACTCCACGGACTGTAGCCCACCAGGCTCCTCTGTCCTCCACTATCTCCTGGAGTTTGCTGAAATTCATGTGCATCGAGTCCACTGAGTCAGTGATGCTATCTAACCATCCAGTCCTCTGCCCTCTTCTTCTCCTTTTGCCTTCAACCTTTCCCAGCATCAGAGTCTTTTCCAAGGAGTCAGTTCTCCCCATCAGGTGGCCAAAGTATTGGAGCTTCAGTTTCAGCATCAGTCCTTCCACTGAATATTCATGACCGATTTCCTTGAGATTGACTCGTTTCACCTCCTTGCAGTCCAAGGGATTCTCAAGAGTCTTCTCCAGCACCACAATTTGAAAGCATCAGTTCTTCAGCACTCAGCCTTCTTTAAGGTCCAACTCTCACATCTGTACATGACTACTGGAAAAAACATATCTTTGACTAGACAGATCTTTGTCAGCAAAGTGATGTCTCTGCTTTTTCAATATGCTGTCTAGGTTTGCCATAGCTTTCCTTCCAAGGAGCATGCATCTTTTTCCTTTGAGAGATCTCAAATTCTTACTCTTTCTCCTCTGAACTGATGGTCCTTATTCTCTATACCAACTAATCATAGGTGATGTTCACCACCATATATGAGTATTAAATATTATTAAATATTTAATATAAGTATTAAATATTTATATTAAATATTATTTGTTTTTTATTTCCTCTCCTCCCTCCACACCCATCACCTGGATAAACTAAATGCATCTCAAGGGCAAGATCATGACTAACACTATCTCTTAACACTGCACAAGCCTAGCAGAACATCTCATAGGTGACGTTAAGGACTACATCCTCTTGAAATTCAAGAGATGTCCCTACATCTTCAAATATAGCACAAATTGGTGAATGTAACTATGGATATAATTTCCTCCTAAAATGCAATATATTTTAAGTTAAAAATATGAATCATGTCTTAAGGCTTCTAATGACTTTATAAACTACCATGTTCTGGCATTCTCACCAAAATGACCTACCCAATTATGCTTTCTGGTTTGGGGATTGCATCCTTTAACTCTTTTCACATCATGAAACTGAGCTGTCATCACATTTGACATCCCATTCTTTGAAACATCTGTTATTAGATGGGGAATCTCTTTTTATCAGCCTCTTTATTTTCCCTTCACTTCCATCACTAAGATTAGCAGTCAGCTGATACTTTTTTGTACTTTTGGAGGGGGGAAGCAAAGCATCAAAAGAAATGCATCAAAAATTTAATGCATAAGGAATGACTGAAAGTCGCTCAGTCATGTCCGACTCTTTGTGACCCCATGGACTATAGAGTGCGTGGAACTCTCCAGACCAGAATACTGGAGCGGGTAGCCTTTCCCTTCTCCAGGGGATCTTCCCAACCTAGGGATCACACCCAGGTCTCGTGCATTGCAGCAGATTCTTTACCAGCTGAGCCACAGAGGAAGTCCAGGGAATGACTAGTAGAGACCAAAATCCTGTTTGTGCTGGTGGTCAGTAAGGATCCCTCAATCACTATGTGAGAAACTGGCTCCCACCCACGAGCCTGGGACTCAAATTCATGACTCAGCAAAATTACAAATGACCACGTATCATGGATCTGGGATTTGCAAATAATTGAAAAAACGCATGCTGACTCTAGAGGCGCTAAGTGTCTAGGATCCAATAGTAATGTGACTGTAGCACTGCTCCCGAGTTACTAGGCTGCGTGGCTTTCTGTGTGTCAGACAGGATGCGTGTCTGTATGAACGGATTTGCACACAAAGATGAGTGTGTGCACGTGTGCGTTTTCAAGTTTTCCATGGTTACACACAAGCCACCTCAAACAGTGGCTTAAAATGATAACCATCATTTCTTCTCCCACTCAGTTCTGGGACCAGCTGAACTCAGCTGGCTGGTTCTCACTTGGGATCCACTGCTGGCTTGGTCAGCTTGCGAGTGGGGCTGGAACCATCTCAAAGATCTGTTCACACACACATCCAGGGCTTGGACTGGGAAGACCCACAAGAGCTGGGAGCTAGGGCTGGAAGACAGGCAGCCTCTTCTATCCCTATCTGATTTCTCCATGCCATTGGCCTAGGATGGTGGCCTGAGAGTGGCTGGCTTTTCCCATGGTAGCTCAGCACTCCAGCGGCTCCCCCGGTGGCTTGGACACTGAAGAATCTGCCTGCAGTGCAGCAGACCTGGGCTCAGCCCCTAGGTCAGGGATTTGACCCCAAGTGGCCTGACTCCAGAGTCCCCATTCTCAATTATCATACTAGAGGGACACTTAAGTGTGAGTGAATTAAAAAAAAAAATTGGGGGGGGGGGGGAGCGCTGCACCATGTAGAATGCAGTATCTTAGTTCCCCACCAGGGACTGAACCTGCACTTCCTGCATTGGAAGCATAGCATCTTTACCACCAGGAAACTTCCAAGAGAGAATATTTTTAATTGTTAAAATCCTCTTTTAAAATTAATACACCCTCCTGTGCATCCTCAGTAAGAAACCAAGCTGACAGAATTATGTTTCTGAGTCTGGACGGCTGAAGACCAGCCCCCAGGACCTGGTGACTTCAGGCAGATAATGCCACACCCATCGAGAAAGCTTCCTTGGTGGCACTTGCTCCATCCTGATACCTTCAGGTTGCAAAATAAAATACCTAAAGTATTTGTATAAGGAGAGAAAAAGAGCTTGTCAGAAGACCGTACATTTCCTTGGAGCATCTTCAGGCCAGATGGCACATGGGCAGGAACAAATGGGTCACGTTGTGATGGAAGCAACTGGGGGAGGTCCTGGAGGTGCTGGAACCTCAGCCTTGGGAAGACCTCCAGCAGCAGCTGATCCTCTACCGTATACCAGGCTGAGAAAAACACATCTCCAGGAAAAGAAAGAAAAGCCTACCCGAGTGCAGCTGCCAGCCTCCCAATAATTAGATTTGGAGGATTATTGCTGAGATGAATGGAAGATATCATATGGTCACTGCTAGAAATGTTTGCCATCTTTGTCTAACTGCACTACCAGACACTAGAGTTCTTAGCGGACCCACATATGCTTGTTTTTAATTAAAATGTGCTGACTGAACTGTTCGCTACACTGAAATAATGAAGAAAAGCAACAAAGACACGTCGGCTAATTGACAACTCCAAACATTCTATTTTATACCCTTCAGTTATGTTAATGGAGAGTTCCAATATGTTCGAGTTGAAATAATAATTACACAGTGCAGTTACATAATAACCTAAGAGGTAGATAAAAATGTTACAAATAACTACAGCAGCAAGACTCAAAAATGGGTCAAAGGGTTAAAATTCATTTACTCGGTCTTTATTCCACCAAGTACATATTGAGTGAGTATTGCTCATTATGTGTCAGGCTCTCATAGGCTAATACTTATGATGAAATAGTCCTCGTGTTTTCAAGCACACATTTTTGTTTAAGATAGCATGCTCTGTGAGTGTCAAGGTGCTGTGCAGGTTCTCTCTCCAACCACCTGATGAAACCAAATAGCAAGCAACTTTTGAAAAGGGGAGACTGTAATTTTAAATAATTTCCAAAGCCAGTTTACGTGAAGGCAGAGACTCTGGCCAGAATCTTGACAAATGATGTTTCCTTCAGTGCACAGGAAACTACTACGGCTGCCTGAAGGACAACTTGTCCTGAGACTGTGCACCCAGACCAAGGCCGAAGGGCAGCCGCACTCCAAGTGGGCCGAAGCAAGGGGTTGACTGGAAGCCTTTCCAAAGATCACGGCAGAATTTCAACTGTGTGATAACCAGAATTCTGGCCAAAAGGAGGAGTGATAGAAACTGTCACCTCTCTTTGGGTATTTTGTGGAGATTAATCCCTTGGCTGCGTCATCTCTGATGAATGAAGGAAGATAATTCAGAGTCAGTCACAGAACACTCTTGCTCCTAACTGGAGGGGCAGGATATCGAAGAGGTAAATTAACTCCACTGCATTTAGAGTTTATTTACAACTGAACTGCAAAGCCTCCATCTCATCCATATTCAATCAGACAAAATTGTGGCTCATCCAAGACAAGACATGAGCCAAATTTGGGGCGAGGCGAAGGGTGACATCATCTGAAAGGGCTGGAAATGAAGTGCAAATTTGAATATCATCCGTATATAAGTGATAATTAAAGCTGTGAGACTCAGTGTGCGCCAAGAGAGAAAGTCAATAAAATGAGGAAAACAGTGTCCCAAGCTACGTGGTGCTTCTGAAATGAGGTTTTCAAAAATAAGCTGGTGGGGGCAAGATTTTCTTTCCTCTTGAATGACCTCAAGACAAATACAGGTCACTTGTGAGGAAGACTCATTTTCTTGCAAAGAGTCACTGAATCACTTGATTTTTTAAGCAGAGGAGCTTTCTTGTAAGACTTACATTTCAAGGAAATGTTACTTCATTTAGTTTAAGGTAAACCATTATTTCTCTCCAGAGAAATCATTTTGGTAAGTAATAACAAAGAGAATGACCCATTCGAGCTGATATATGTTTGTCCTTTTCAAGTTTGGTGTTAAAATCTGGGCTGGAAACTCGTTGCTTTATCTGGTTTTTCGGTGATTTCATTCATGCAGTGAAGAAATAGCTTCTCTTTTCCTAACTGGGTCTGAACATTCTAACAGTAGCATAACTAAAGTAAATGCAACATGAGTTAAGTTCATAAGAAGACTAGTTCATAAAGAATTATTCATTATGAAAAGGGCAGCTTTTGCCCTAATCATCCCTCTAAAGATCTATGACTTAAGGCTCTCTTTTTTTCCCTAACTTTTTTTCTTTTTTAGACTACCAGCTCTCCAGACCATAGAAACTTCCAAACTGCTTGTTCCTCAGTAGCCTGGGCACAGAGGGACCCTCACCCTGAGCGACAGGTGTTACAGGTTGAATAGTGTGTGTGTGCTAGTCACTCAGTTGTGTCCAACTCTTTGCGACCCCGTGGACTGCTGTCCACCAGGCTCCTCTGCCCATGGAACCTTCCAGAAAATACTGGAGTGGGTAGCCACTCCTTCTCCAGGGGAATCTTCCCGACCCAGAGATTGAACACGGGTCTCTGCATTGCAGGCAGATTCTTTACCATCTAAGGCACCAGGTAGGCTAAATAGGGTCACCCTAAATTCATACGTGGAAGTTGTAACCCCTAGTACCTCCTAAGAAATCTGTATGCAGGTCAGGAAGCAACAGTTAGAACTGGACATGGAAGAACACACTGGTTCCCAAATAGGAAAAGGAGTACGTCAAGGCTTTATATCATCACCCTGCTTATTTAACTTATATGCAGAGTACATCATGAGAAACGCTGGGCTGGAAGAAGCACAAGCTGGAATCAGGACTGCTGGAAGAAATATCAATAACCTCAGATATGCAGATGACACCACCCTTATGGCAGAAAGTGAAGAAGAACTAAAGAGCTTCTTGATGAATGTGAAAGAAGAGTGAAAAAGTTGGCTTAAAGCTCAACATTCAGAAAACTAAGATCATGGCATGCAGTCCCATGACTTCATAGCAGTTAGATGGGGAAACAATGGAAACAGGGACAGACTTTATTTTTTGGGGCTCCCAAATCACTGCAGATGGTGACTGCAGCCATGAAATTAAAAGATGCCTACTCATTGGAAGGAAAGTTATGACCAACCTAGACAGCATATTAAAAAACAGAGACATTACTTTGTCAACAAAGGTCCGTCTAGTCAAGGCTATGGTTTTTCCAGTGGTCATGTATGGATGTGAGAGTTGGACTATAAGGAAAGCTGAGTGCAGAAGAATTGATGCTTTTGAACTGTGGTGTTGGAGAAGACTCTTGAGAGTCCCTTGGACTGCAAGGAGATCCAACCAGTCCATCCTAAAGGAGATCAGTCCTGGGTGTTCCTTGGAAGGACTGATGCTGAAGCTGAAACTCCAATACTTTGGCCACCTCGTGTGAAGAACTGACTCATTGGAAAAGACCCTGATGCTGGGAAAGATTGAGGGCAGGAGGAGAAGGGGACGACAGAAGATGAGGTGGTTGGATGGCATCACCAACTCGATGGACATGAGTTTGAGCAAACTCCGGGAGTTGGTGATGGACAGGGAGGAGGCCTGGCGTGCTGCAGTTCATGGGGTCGCAAAGAGTCGGACACGACTGAGAGACTGAACTGAAGTGAACTGAACAGTTCAGAACATTGCTGCATCTGACAACAGGGTCTTCAAAGAGGTAACTAAACTAACAGGAGGTCATTAGGGTGGGCCGTAATCTAATATACGACTGGAATCCTTGTAAGAAGAGAAAATGTGGATGCAGGCACACAGCAGGGTGACCACGTGAGGACTTGGGGAGAAGGGGGCTGTGTCTACAAGCCAAGGAGAGAGACCTCAGAGGAAACCAGCCCTGCTGACACCTTGACTTCAGACCTCTGGTCTCCAGAATTGTGAGAAAATACACTTCTGAAAAGTACATTTCTGACATCTAAGTCCCTGCAGACTCTGGTACTTGGTTAAAGCCGTCTGAGCTGACTAGTACAATGGGTGAGGACTTGCCTGGTGGTCCAATGGCTAAGACTCAGCACTTCCAATACAGGGTGTCTGGGTTCAATCCCTGGTCTGGGAACTAGAACCCACGTGCCTCAACTAAGTGTTCCCAAGCTGCAGCTAAAGGTCCTGCATGCTGCAACCAAGACCCAACACAGCCAGATATACATTTAAAAAAATACAATGGGACAAAAGAATACAATGTATACAAGTGTACAATGTATTTTCCATGGAGGAGCCTTACCTTGAAACTCTTCTCTAACAATAGACCTACCATATAGAGTATTTTCTTCTGTCATCTTGAACAAGAGGAAAGTTATTTTATTTCTGAATTTTAGTCTCCTCATTTCGAAACTGGAATGAACAATCTAAAATTGTTGCTCTGGAAGTAGATTTTCAACAAATTTGCACAAACATGTCTCTTTTCCCTCCTCCGTTCCCTGTACAGTCATAAGATACTCTGGCTTCCCAAATATTTTCATCAAAATATTTTATTACTGTTTGAAGTTAGTCTGGTTCGGTCACTCACTCTGTGACTTTGGACAAGTTATTGAAAGTTGCTGTTGTCGTTCAGTTGTTAACTTGTGTCCAGCTCTTTGAAACCCATGGACAGCAGCTCACCAGGCTTCCCTGTCCTTCCCTCTCTTCTGGAGTTTGCTCAAACTCACGTCCACTGAGTCCACTGAGTCGGTGATGCCATCCAGCCATCTCATCCTCTGTCATCCCCTTCTCCTCCTGCCCCCAATCCGTCCCAGCGTCAGGGTCTTTTCCAATGAGTCGACTCTTCGCATGAGGTGGCCAAAGTATTGGAGTTTCAGCTTCAGCGTCAGTCCTTCCAAGGAACACCCAGGACTGATCTCCTTTAGAATGGACTGGTTGGATCTCCTTGCAGTCCAAAGGACTCTCAAGAGTCTTCTCCAACACTACAGTTCAAACTTACTATTCCTCATAACCTGCTCCAGAAGGTTATGAAAATCAAAATTCAAGTGACAATTATTTAAGGCTTCCAGCAGAGTGCCTGGGACAGGGTAGGAGCTCTGTGAAGGTTGCTTTTATCCTTCTAAAGGCATGAGTCTATTATCCCCCAGTGGAGAAAAGTTTATTGCATTTGATACTATACTCATCTTACTTATTTATGCCCCTCTTCATTCTAAAAGGAATTTATCACTTCAGGAAAATATCTCCAAAATAAATTAGTCTTCATAAGGGAGACATAGCATGAGGTGGCAGACAAGGTCATGGACCACCTTCTTAGAAAGAACTCAAAAGGAAGTTCAGAGGGCTGGTCCCTAAAGCATCCTGCAGTTTCATGATGTCAAAATGCAGTGGGAGGAGCAGTGCTCTTTGAGGGAGGCAGAGGTGAAGTGCATCCTATTTTGCAGCTCCTTTATGGTGGTTGTTGCTGTCATTCAGACTGCACAGTCATGTCCAACTCCTCGTGACCCCATGGACTGTAGCCCGCCAGGCTCCTCTGTCCATGGGATTTCCCAGGCAAGAATACTGGAGCGGGCTGCCATTTCCTCCTCCAGGGGACCTTCCCAACCTAGGGATTGAACCTGCATCTCCTGCAAATCTCCTGCACTGCAGGAGGATTCTTTACCACTGTGCCACCAGGGAAGCCCGTATGGTTGGACTTCACCTCAAAATAAACGTCAAGTCCCTTTAGGAATGGATGAGTTGGTCTTCCTCTTTGCTTTTTTAACTTCTTGCATAATTGAAATATGTAAACACTAGGAAGACTGTAACAACCAAACTCCCGTATTATACTACCTAGAATTAAAAACCACGCACATCTCACCATATTTGCTTCCAGTGTTTTTACAGAAATAAAGCACTACAGCTAAAGTCACATATAACCAACTGACATAGAGACAACCTCCAATGCATTTGAATCAATCCTCCCAGAACACTGACACGCTTATACAAAAGACTCTTGTGTAGGTGAATGTGTGTGTTTCATGCCCATGATGGCAAGGGGTAGCACATGCAATATGTGCACCTTGCATTGTGTCTGTGTGCTCCCTCTTTGCGTTGGGCCCTCTCAACTCAATGTTTTCTGAGTTGATGCTGCATTGTTGGATGTATATCTGACCCATTCCCTGTGGAGGCCGTTTTATGGGATGGATTGTGTGCCCCCAAAATCCCTATGGTCAAGTCCTAATCCTCACTGCCTCAGAATGTGACTATTTGGATGAAGGATCTTTAAAGAGATAATTAGGTTAAAGTGGGGCCATTAGGGTAAAGCCTGATCTATGATTGGCATCTTCATGGAAGAGGAGATTAGGACACAGACACACAGAAAGAAGACCATGCGAAGACAGAGTGAACACAGCCATCTACAAGGCAAGGAGAGCGGTCTCAGGAGAAACCGACCCTGCTGACACCTAGCCTCCAGAACTGCGAGAGGGCAAATTTCTGTCATCTAAGCCACCTCATCTGTGGTGCTTTTTCATGGCAGCCCAACTAGACCAACACCGAGACAGCAAACTATTCCACAGAATGTACACGCTGCAGCGTGCTTCCCTCATGGCTCAGCGGGTGGAGAATCCGCCTGCAATGCAGGAGACCTGGGTTCAATCCCTGGGTTGGGAAGATCCCCTGGAGAAGGGAAAGGCTACACACTCCAGAGTTCTGGCCTGGAGAATTCCATGGACAGAGGGGCCTGGTGGGCTACAGTCCATGGGGTCACAAAGAGTTGGACACGACTGAGCGACTTCCACTTTCACAGTGTTTTTCGCCATTCCCCTAATGGTGGACATTTAGATGGAAACAGCACAGATACGTATCCTTGACCATGGCTTCTGTGCATACATGTAGGAGTAGCTCTAGGGTGATGCCTAGAAATGAAACCGCTGGGTTAAACGAGAGGCACATTTTTAAACTTTCAAGATGCTGCCAGATGGTTCTCTAAAGCATTTGTATCAGTTCATACTCTCAACAACAGTTAGTTCCCCCACATCCTAGCCAACATTTAATATCCTCAGACTGAAAAATTTGTGCCAAAATGATTGACAAAAAAAAATGTACTGCCTTAATTACCTTCCCTAATTATATATGCTCTGGAGAAGAAAATGGCAACCCACTCCAGTATTCTTGCCTGGGAAATTCCATGGACAGAGGAGCCTGGTGGGCTACAGTCCATGGGGTCGCAAGGAGTCAGACACAACTTAGTAACTAAACAACAAGAACCATTTTATATGAAATTGACTATCTTTTCATACACTGCCCTTTCTTATTTCTTCTACAAATTCTCAGTGTGTATCCTTTGTCTGTTTTCACTTTAAATTGTATGTCTTCTTTTACCTGACTTGTGGGAATTATATACATCTGAGATAACAATCCTCTGTCTGCTAGCTCTTTTGTAAATCCTTCTCCCAGGCTACCATTTGTCTTTTAATCTTGCTCATGGCGTTATTTTGACAAAAGTTTTCTAATTAGGTGTAATCAGATGTATCTCTATTTATGTCTTTTTTGGTGTCACCTTAAAAAAAAATCCTTTCCTCTTCCCAATTCATAATTTATTTTCTCACAATTCTGGCATTTTCTTACATTTTTTCCTAATAGTCCTAGAACATTTTTTGCCATGTTTAGATCTTCAGTACATCTTTAATTTATTTCTGTGATGGGGATAGGTAGGGCTTTCTAATTATTACCTCTGTGAGAGTCAACTGTCTCAACACCATCTATTGAAATAGCAAATACTTACTCTAAAAAAAACCTCAGTATGGGGGGGGGGGGGGGGGGGAAACACCTCAGTAAAGCACCCACAGACTGTCTCATTTTAAGTAGTGTAATTTCCTGCTAACTCCTCCAACATGTATTAGGAGGAAAATGTGCCCGAGGTGAGTAAATAAGCTGACCTAAATGGGTATTTGGATATGAGCCAAGCAAATGCTAGACGTTGTCTGCCAAAAAAAAAAAAAAAAAGGGTTTTGATGTTGGAAGAGGTGATGTCAAGCCCTTCTTCCTGACGGTCACTGGATAGCGGGGCCAGGTGTCTCTCCAGGACCGTTTTGAGTGTGTAATGCTTCAACCATCAGTGGCGTTTAGGAGGCTTATCTTTCCACTGTCCCTGGCCAGGGGACGTGTCTCCTGCCCCCCAGAGCAGTGACCCCTTCCTCTGGAAGGATATGCGGAAGTCGGCTGAAGTCTCTGGAGATGGGAGAATCTATGCTTGTGCAGAGGCTGATTTTTTGACTGAATTCCCCCCTTTTTTGAAGAGCTGCATGTAGGAGCCACTCAAGATGATAATTTCTTTTTAAAGCCCCAAAGGAAAAAAAAGACACTAAGTAAAACCAGAAGAAAACATGCCTGTGCTATTCTGCTCAAGGAAAGAAACACTGATGAGAACTTTTGCGGGGAGTAATTTGAATAGAAATTTATACTTTACCTTAATTATCTGAATAATTGACACCAGCGGTTTTCAGATATTTCTTAGCTACAAAATAACTTTGTTCAAACTAGACCTTTCTCAGAAGACCAACATGTAGAATCGATGAAAATAAAGCAAGCTTGTTTAAAATGGGAATCCCCACTGAGGGTCTTTGAGGGGGGGCTTGGTGGGACCCTCAGGGCTCTTTAGAGTACACTGAAAATCCTCCTTTAAAGTCAAGGTATTGGAGAATTAGAGATCTGTTATAATTCTCTTTTTCACTTGCATCACGTAGTAATTCTCCTTCCTCTCTGAGATTCACAGCGCTGTGCGTCTGTTTATTCTGTAAACACTCCTTGAGCACACCTACTGTTTTCCAGGCCCTAGGACAGGCAGCCAAGGGGAAGAGGTGACGGGGAGGGGGTGAGGTCTGAGCCTGATTGCGAAGCATGAGGAGGGAACCACTGAAGGTCGGGGAGGGCGTCCCAGCCTCCGGAGACTGCAGGGGAAAGCTGGGGGAAGCAGGCTGTGGGACCACAGCGTGGGGGCGGCAGTGGGGGCGGCCTGGGGAGACGCACGCAGCATCTGTTGGTGGTGGCAGGTGCTGAAACTGGAGAGGAAGGGAGGAGTGAGCTGCTGCGTGCCTGGGGGACCTTTCTAAGTTTGGACTTGGAAAGCCACGAGGAAGAGATTGAAGGGTCTTAAGCAGGAGATTGACACAGTCATGTTTGTGCTTTGGAAGGATCCCTCTGGCCCAAGCAAGCATTCAAAGAGGATGTGATTAGGGCAGGGAGGCTGGCTAGGAGATCGTCGCAGACATCCAGGGAATGATGGGCTGACCTGAAACCAAGCCACAGAGATGAAGCCAGAGAGGGCTAAGACAGAACGTGCGGGATGGTGTTCAGAGGAGGAAGACAGAGGGGTCTGGAGGATCCTGGGAGTCTGGGTTTGTATAACCAAATGGGGGTGGGTAATCAGTGCCATTTAACATGGCAAGAAAGATGGGAGAAAGGGCTGGAGGTAATCGGTGATGAGTTTCAATGGGGGCAGGTTTTCGTTTGAAGTACCTGCGAGGTGTCAAACTGGACAGGCCCGGTAGGTAGTCAGATATCTGGTTCTGGATCTTGGGGGAGAGATCTTGGATGGAGGGGATGATCTGGGAGCCAGCCTAAGTGTGATGATAATGGTGGGTCAAAAAGGTAGCTAAAGTTTTTGACAGATTGGACACAATGCAGAGAGGAGTCCCGAGAAGGCAGGGCAAGGGGACCCCAGGAAGCAGACTGAGCCAGCTCAGTAGAGCGGAAGAGAGTCAGGGAGGGTGGTGATCAAAGAAACAAGCGGGAGAGTCCTGGGGTGAAGGGGTCATGGGAGGTTCAGATGCTGGCTGGGAAGAAGGAAGGACTGTGATGATGAAGAAAGTACGGGCTAACCCGGGTCGAGGATTATCTAACTGCACGATAGAATCACCTGGGGGATCTTTCTAAAATAATAAATCCTGCATTATAGACTTCATTGGTTTAATGTGGGGCCTGGGCCAGAATATGTTTTTAAATCTCCCCAAGACAGCCTAGCGTGTGGCCACAGTTGGGGACCCCTATTTCAGTTATGCCCTGTTTGGGCCACAGGGGATTGAAGCAGGCTCCCCTGGGAGAGGTCAGACGGCTCTCACATTGACCCGCGTTGCTGGGTCACGCTGGAGTGGTGAGTAGGAGAAACGGAGTCCAGTCAACAAAATGCATCTATGCGGACCCGGGTCTTTTTGGGAGAGACAGGTCCTGAAACTGGGGGAACACCAAAGATGGGTCCTCCATTGCTGGTGAAGGGAATTTCTTTGGGCTTTCCGAGAATGTAAGAGATGTGTCCCCCAGTTCAGGCCAAATTTATACCCACCAAATGTCTTTCTGGTGAATAATTAAGCTTCACTTGGTAATTTAAAAGTTTCACATAGTTTTTTAAATTTGAAAGGAATATAAATATATATATATATATATATATATATATATATATATATATATGAAGGCACAGTTTTCCTCCTCAAATCATCTCCACCCACAACCACACCCCAAAGCCAACCGCTGGGTCATTTCTCTTTATGTGTCTTCTGGTGGTTATCCCATAACTGTAAATGATATGCTTACATCTGTCTTTCATAACTTATCAACACTGTACATTACTTATCAGTAACAGAAGAGGAACATTTACTTACTCTACTTCTATGTCTTTTCCCTGCCAAAGTTTGGTGCTCTCTGTATTATTTTTAATTCTTCTTTGGGTTCCTTTTATAAGAGTATATTTTAAATTCTATTTCTTGTTCCATGGACTTGACACAAAATTTCTTACCTCCACACAGTGTGAGATGAAGATATCAGCTCCCTGCTTTCCTCTTTCACCTTCTGTCAGTTTGATCTGTGCATTTCCATTGTTCTGACTGACAGCATTACACTCTGTTCTGTAACCATAAGTCCTCTCTTCTTGGTCTGTAGGTTAATTCTGAGTTGAAAACCAAAAAACTGCACTTACATTATTTCAAGCAGGTAGATGTCATTCCCTGGAGAGCCAAGGACTGTGACAGCACCTGTTTCTTTCTTGGGTCCAGTGTCACGGCTCTCGGGGGACTCAGGGGGAGTGTTCCCAGCAGCAGGCTGATGCTCTTTTATCACAGTCTACCCATGACTCGAAATCATGGTTCACTTTAGTTTTCCTCCTTTGGGACCATGATTCTCTTGTACCTTTTGGAGGTTTTCCTGAAAGTGAAAAAGTCGCTCAGTCACGTCCAACTCTGCAACCCTGTGGACCATACAGTCCATGGCATTCTCCAGGCCAGAATACTGAAGTGGGGAGTCTTTCCCTTCTCCAGAGAATCTTCCCGACCCAGGAATTGAACCGGGCTCTCCTGCATTGCAGGCAGATTCTTTACAACTGAGCTATCAGGGAAGTCCTAGACTTCTCTTTTTTCTTATTGAAAGAAGAAACATATTCTGTCTTCACCATGTCACAAACATTTCTGCGTCCTACTTATTCCATCTCTGTAAGAAGACAAATTGAAGGCATTCAATTTGTCTATTTGTCTCTTTACAGAGATTTCTTAGAGTCCAGTTACTTCCTGTTTCAATTTAAACCTGGGAAAAGGGATGTTAGAGATAAAGAATACACACATTTTGATCACTACAAAAGGCCAATCTCATTGTAAACAAATCAGTTTGCTGTGTATTCATTAGTATTGTCTGAATTTAGTTAGCATGACCTTGTCACAGAGATGCTAATTGATTATGGACCCATAAAAAAAATTCAGGTTCTGAGCCTCAGAGATTAAGTATCCGATCCTGAAGGTGGTCACTCAGGCACCCCTCAGTCTCACCACAATCAGCCAAATCCCCGCAGGGCGCTTGCAGTGGATACTGCGCTGTGCCGCCAATACACCCGAAAGGACTAAGGCTTTCCGTCTCTCACCTCAATTCCAGACATCTCTGAAGAGTCATCCACCTTCAGAGTTCACCTGGGACAGACAGAGGCCTCTTCTGCAGCTGACTTGAACTTCACTTCCTTTTTTTGCCCAATCTTTCTTTCACTTTCTGACGGGTCCTGTTCCCACAAGCATTTCCCAAGAAATATTCTGTCCTGAGGTCTGTTTTCTGAGGAACTGTATCTACAATCCTACTTTTCCCTCATACATAAACAAACAACATAAGCGAATAATAATACAGAACGAAGCTTCGCCTTCCTCCGAGACAGGAAGAGGGCCGGTGAGGTGCAGAAGATGACCACAGGGCTTGGAGGGGCGGAGGCGGCGGACGCGGAACGACGGCTGGGAATCTGGTTGAGGAGGAGAACGCTCTATTTGTAACCGCAGTTTTCCTATGTCTGTACCAGAGGCCATGACAGGAGAGGCGTGGGGTGGGAGACGGGGAGGGGTGTGGTCCTGACCTCCTCCCCAACGAGGACGCCTGTCTCCATGCAGCCAGAGCCCTCGATCGAGAAAGCGGTCTCTCCCTTTGCCGGGCCCGCCGCCTCCGCAGACCCAGCCCAGGCCCTCCTCTGCTGACAGAGAGCCGGTCCTTGGACGGAGGAGACGTGCACACACGCTGTGGTGTCTGACTTCCGGTTCCGTGTCACTTCCTGCCGGAACCAACTGCCTCACCGCTCCAGCTCCCATGAAACTCTCAAAGTGCCCTTGCACTTGACATGCTTATCAGCTTCCCACCAACGTTGAGGGTGGGCAAAAGCCTTTTCCTCCTCACAAAGACAGATTTGGTGAAAATGAAATTCTCAGGGAACATATACATATATATATATATATATTTTTTTTTTTTTTTTCACTCAGAATGAGAACTTTCCCAAGGGAAAATGTGCAGCCTTGTAGCTTAGATAACCAGCTTTGAGAAGGGGCGGGAGCTCCTAGCTCAGAGACTACACACCGCAGTCTGTCCCCCCACTTTTTGCCAGTTGGGCAACTCGGGTCAGTGACTTACTAACTCTAACCCTCAGTCTCCATGTCTGTAAAATTGTCCTAAGAACAGCACCTACCGAACAGAGCTTGGAAAACTTTTATGAAAAATTGAGGGAGACAACTGTGAAGACTTGCTGGCACCCTGCCCAGCATGTGGTGAGCACTAAGGAAATGTTACCTGTGATTTTTGAATTTTATTCCTTTCTAATATTTTCTTTTTTGAATTTATTTTTTAATTGGAGGAAAATCGCTTTACAATGCTGTGTTGGTCTCTTCCACGTCACAACAGAAATCAGTCATAATCACACATGTATCACCTCCCTCTTGAGCCTTCCTCCCCTTCCCCCTCAACCCCCGGGGCCATCACAGCGCACCGCGCTAGGCTCCCTGGTATCAGTGAACTGGCCCTGTTTCAGTTGCTAAAATGCTACTGCTTGGGCCTTTGTGAGCAGCAGCTGTCTGGAGTCAGCTTTCTGTTTTATTCTCAAGTGTTGTTCTACTTCCCCTTAAGGTTTCCGGCTCTGGAGGTCCCCATAAGCCTTAAACCCGAGGAGGTATCACGTGGGAATCAAAATCCAGTCTGTTTCTCTTTGGCGAACACTTGCACTGCCCCATGCAGATGCCTGCCTACTCCATGTGGCAGATTCGTCTTTCGGAATCGTCGACTCAGAGGCTGACCTATCAGGCCACCCCACATCCCCGGAGTGACGTCCCGTCTCGGGTGTAAGGTGAAGGCTGGCCGGGGGAGAAGCTGTCCTCTGGGGACGAGGGTGCACTCTGCTCCTACCTGCCCTTTTTTCCTACCTGTGGATTTCTTTCTGTCATCTTATTTTCTCTCTGTCATTTTTGCTTTTTTCTTCTACAGGATTGTGGGTTCTTTTTACATATGAAATAAATAACATATGATTAATCTAAACACAGAAAAGCAAAGAAGTGGGAGGAAATGTAATCCCACAACCTTAGGTGTGTGTTCTTCTAAAGCACCTAGACATGCACACAGTTTTTGTCTCCATGAAAATAAAGTCATATAGGTGAGACTGATGGTTCTCCATCAGGGTGATTTTTGTCCCTCTCTCAGGGGACATTTGGCACCCTCTGGAGATATTTTGGGTTTCCTTGGTGGCTCTGTGGTAAAGAATCTGCTTGCCAATGCAGGAGATGTGGGTTCAATCTCTGGGTTGAGAAGATCCCCTGGAGAAGGAGATGACAACCCACTTCAGCATTCATGGACAGAGGAGACTGGTGGGCTACAGCCCGTGGAATCTCAAAAGAACTGGACAGGATTTAGTGACTAAACAATAAGAACAGAGATATTTTAGTTGTTAGAACTGGAGCAGGTGGTGTTGCTGGCATCTCGAGACAGTGGCCAGGGGCGCTGTTGGACCTCCCACAGAGCACGGGACAGCCCCACAACCAGCCGTCCAGCCTCAGCAATCAAGAGGGCCAAGTTAGGAAACTCTGGTCCAGACCAGGCTTTAGCAGATCATAGCCCCTGCTGAGTATCTGCCTGTTTTTATAAATAAATTTTTATTGGAACACAGTGATGCCCATCTGTTTACATGTTGTCTCGGGCTGCTTTAGCTTTGCCAGGGCAGCTGAGTAGTTGTCACAGGGACTGTGTGGCCCACAAAGCCTAAAACAGATGTGAACCACACATGAAATTTTAAGTTTTTCTAGTATCCACAGTTTTTAAAAATTACCCAATAGCAAGAGAAGCAACCCATCTAAAAGAAATGGGCTAAGGATAGGAACAGACTTTTTTCTAAAGAAGGCATGAAAATGGCCAGTGGGTTTGTGAAAATATTCGTAACCCTAATCATCAGGGAAATGTAAACCAAAACCACAATGACGTATCATCTCACACCTGTTAGGAGAGCTAAAATGAAAAAGAGAAAAGGTAAGTGATCCTGATGTAGAGAAAAGGAAACCCCCCTGCCCTGGTGATGGGCATGAAATCGGTGCAGTCACTATGGAAAATGGAGAAGGAAATGGCAACCCACTTCAGTTTTCTTGCCTGGAGAATTCCATGGACAGAGGAGCCTGGTGGGCTACAGACCATGGAGTTGCAAAGAGTTGGACACGACTGAGCAACTAACGCTCTCACTTTCACTATGGAGAACAGCATGAGGGTTCCTCAAAGATTAAAAACAGAACTACCATGCGAGCAGCAATCCCTCCTCTAGCAATCACTGGTGGATCATGCGACCTGGACACTGAAATCATTGTTACCGCGAGGAGAGGTCTGTGCTCTCGTGTTCACTGCCGCATTATTCACGATTACCAAAAATATGGAAACAACCTAAATATCCATTGAGAGATGAATGAAGAAATTGTAGTGTATAAAGTCAATGGAATATCATCCAGCCTGAAAAAACAAGATCTTGCCATTAGCAACAACATGAATGTACCTGGAAGACATTTTGCTAAGTGAAATAATACAGATCTGAAAAGAAAATTACTGACATTGACAATCTCATTGACATGTGGAATCTAGGAGAAGTTAAGTACACAGAAACAGGGAATAGAATGGTGGTTACCAGGGTCAGGGAGGTGGAGGAAATTGGGAAATGTCGCTGAGATGGTACAAAGTTGCATCAAAGAGCATACATAAATGTTTAAGTCTCTGAAAGACATTGTGTAGTAATAATACCTCCCTTACCAGGTCGTTATGAGGATTAAGTGAGCTAGTCCATGTAAACCAGTTTTGTTAATTCAAGTAAGGTTAATAAGACTTGCCTGGCACATAAAGGCACCCTATGAATATCATCTGTTAGTAGTAGTAGTATTACATCTGAATCCATCTCCAGCACTGTTATATCAATTTAAGCATACTGTTAAATGTCTACAAATACCTATGCATATGCAAAAGTGGCCTCCTGCTATCGCTGGCTTAGTCTGACTGTAATTCATTAGTTTTCTTAGACTTAGTTTTCCTTGGTAGATTTGTCACAGCCTCAGTCTATGGCCATATTTATGTGCTGTGTGCTAAGTCACTTCAGTCATGTCTGACTCTCTGTGACCCCATGGACTGCAGCCCACCAGTGCTCCTCTGTCCATGGGATTCTCCAGGCAACTATAATGGAGTGGATTACCATGCCCTCCTCCAGGGGATCTTCCCAACCCAGGGATTGAACCTGTGTCTCTTATGTCTCCTGCATTGGCAGGCAGGTTCTTTACCACTAGCGCCACCTGGGAAGCCCGATCCATATATAGCATATATATAGTTGAGCTTATTTTTCACTGAAATGTTTAGGACAATAAATGATCATTTGTATCAGTTAGCTTTCACTTGGTTGTTTCATTGTAACAAACAGCACAATAGTCTCAGGGGTTTACAAATATATATTTCTCACTATCCTCCCTATCATCGTGAGAACCTGGGCTGCAGGCGCAGCACCTACTGGGACCATGGCTTTCCCAGGCAGACAGAAAGGGACACGTGATCAAGAGGAGGGGTGGAGCCTCCCGTAACCTCTGCCCTCACCTGGCATCCGGTCTCCTGTCCACATCTCATTTTGCTCAAATCACGGCACCAAGCCCGGTATCAAGGGGTGGGGAAGTACGCTCCAAACACAAGAGACATGGCAAGCCACACGGCAGCGGGTGGCGATGGGAAGGGGGAGCAAATGATTGAGAACAATACTAAAATCTACCGCATCCGTCAGATCAATCCAGCTAAGTTAGACTAGTTAATGTGGTTTCACCTACCTGCGTTCAGAGACCCTTCTACAGGACTCACTGCGGTCCTTACAGGAGCATCACGGCTCCTGCCCCCTGAGAGGACAGATGGCAGATGCTGAGCTGCTCTCAGGACAGACTGGTCGGGAGAGACTAAGCTTAAAGCAGATATGGCTGCACCTCCACTCCCTGCATGAAGGTACAATCAATGAAAAAACTTTGCACCTAAAGAAATCATTCATCATCAAACAGCTAGGAAATGATAAATCCCTGGATGCTCTTGCAGCCATCAAGAAGATGAAAGGGACCTCAATTTTTTAGGAAAGATGGTTTGACAGCCTCCTTAGAACAGGAGGAAGTGGGGTTCAAATGCTAGCTGCATCCCCTAGGTAATCAATTTTGTTGTGCAGTTGGTAAGTCATGCCTACCTCTCTGACCCCTGGGACTGCAGCACACCAGGCTCCTCGTCCTCCACTATCTCCTGGAGTTTGCTCAAATTCATGTCCATTGAGTTAGTGATGCCATCCAACCATCTCATCCTCTGCAGTCCCCTTCTTCTTCTGTGTGATCAATAGTTGTTATCATTGTCATCACCATCATCACCACCACCACCGCCGCCACCCGGCCAGCTGCCATGCTTCAGAACCAGCCACTGGCGCCCTGGTTGCTCAAAGGGCTGTCTCCATCACAGAGAACGGACCCATGACTGGAAGAAATGGGCCACAGGCTCTGGCTGCCAGATCAACTGGAAAACCACTAAGCTACTTGCAACTGCATAAAAGTGTATTTGTAAAATCCAACATGAGTTTAGGAATTAATAAATGTGTAGTAAATTACAAGCCTATCCCATTCAAATGTGAAAGAAAGCACTCTAGGAACACGAAAATCACAAAGGAGAAATGCCTGTTTCCTGCAGTAAGTCACTTCAGGTTTGAATCTCTTATTATATAACAAGCCTTTCTGGACTGATTAAGGGAACTGCCAATTACACTCACCAACCTTTCTTCAGCTTATGGAGGGGCACGTTCCTTCTTGTTTTACCTTGGAGAGCTTGGCTGCAGACTCGTGTCCTGACCACCAGACTCTCCCGCTCATTGTCAGCCTCTGGAAGGATCCAGGGCGCAAAGGGGAATACTCTCATCCCAAACCAACAGCAGAGGGAAGAAAAGCAACGGGATCCTTTCCATCCCACGGGGCCACCAGGCCTGCCTGAGCCTTTGAAAACAGTTAGGAATGAAAGTCCAGTATTTTCTCCTTCATCCATTTTTAAAATCTCAATCTTTCAAGGCCCAGTTCAAACCCCACCTCTGCTGTGAAGCGTTTCAGAACTACCCCAGGTGAGCATCCTCTGAGCCCCAGCTGCTATTTCCTGACTTTACCTGCCTCTTCGGCACTGTCTCCACTCCTGGTCATGTTGGCTGACTTCCCGAGTAGCCTGGAGCAGGTAGTGACTACAGATTCATCCCAGTCTCCTTCTGGGGTTCAAAGCAATGACTTCCGAGTGAGCCCGTGATCCCAGGAGGACCACTCAGCATCTGCTCTGCGTAATTAAAAATGCATCTTGGAAGAGAGGAGCTCCTGTCTTCTCCTGGGTTGGGAGCTATAACGAGATCTTAAATCTGGAATTTTTGAGCCCCATCTTCTCTGGGTTTCCACAGAACGCCCAGACTGAGAGATGGAGAGCTCCAATGACGTGGTTTGAACCACATGTAGATGCAGCTACGCCTGAAATTCTTACCCCAGAGTTTCCAATCATGTGAGCAAATAGGTTCCTTTCTCTGCGTCAGGCAATCTGAGTTGGCTCTTGTCATGGTCACTCAGACCTCCTGAAGAAAAAGGATGTTTAGGGACCTGCCTGGTGGCCCAGTGGCTAAGAATGCACCTGCCAAGGCAGGGGACACAAGTCCGATCCCTGGTGAGGATGGATTGATTGTTCTTCGTTACTATACTTCCTTTGACTAAAATCAGAGCTTCTGTGGGCTCCTGAGTGGCACTGTGCTTGGTGGGGTCAGCCTGGGCCTGCTTCTCCCCCTGGACCCTGATAACAGGTGCACCTGCCTCCCACAGTCGCCTTCTTTGTAAGCAGAACAGAAACTCGGGAAGCAGGGACTTGCTTCTTTCAAGACCCACCTGAGTTCAGGGGAGGAGCCCCAAGCATGTGAGGCTGCCGTGGACGGGAGCTGAGTGAAACTGGGGGTACGGGGCAGGGGGAGCCTGCTTTAGTCCACGAGCTGGACCAGCAGAAATGCTGGTCGTGATGTGGGGAATTTTCTGGGCAAAAGATGAGTGTGAAATAGAACTCCCTTTTAAAAACACATCAAAGTAAACAAGTGTGTCTCAAGGTGAAACTGTAGACTTGTGTTTTCTATGTATTTTCCATTAGATGGTGAATAATCGGATATAAATCATTGGGTGCAATCACATGGCCCAATCTCTGGTCCCCTTTGGCGCCCAGGGACGGCTGTTTCTGATTAGCAGGAAGCCCACTGCCCCGCCGAACAACGGGCTCCTCTCTGCCTGCCGAGGACAGGAAATTAAGCTATCAGGCGTCTTGCCTATTTTCCTCATACTATCCTCAAGCTGGAAATCCATCAAATATGAAAGGCAGAAATAAAAATTGGGGCCAAATAGGAGCAAGTCGGAGACGCAATTTTATTCCACATGTCTCTCAGTTTGTCCACAAATGTTCGGCATTTACTTTGGAATTAAAACCCCTGTTCTACAGCAGATATTTTATAGACTGGCACTACTCTGGGTGGTAAGAAGTTTGTGTCAAAGCACCGACTGTTTCCTTTAGCGACAACTCTGCTTTTATCTATGAAAATATCAGGAAATCATTTTGAGTCAAACAACCAAAATAAAGGCAGCAGAGTTTGAAATAAATGTTAGGAAAATTGTGTAACACATTATATCAACACCCTTGGCACTGTCAAAAAGCAAGATTTCTGAATCTAGTGAGTAGCTGAAGAAGAAAATTCAATTCCATTTTTTTCACTTTGCCAATTGTATAGCACTTCATTTAAAACGGAATCTCTAAAGAATCAGTTCAAATTAGCTGTACAGTTTTCCCTCAAAGAATCTGCTTTAAAATAAATTGAATTGGAGCATGTGACATAATAAGTGAGCATAAAATTCATGCTAACTAGTCTGATGGAAAAACTTCTCACAATAAGGAAACAAATAATCTCACATGACTGAGCTAAAAATAGTCTTCAGATTGTCAGTTTCAAAATTGAACAAAAATAGGGAGAGTTGTTATAATAATGATATGGCACATTTCCTCCTAATGAAATGCCCTTGAATTTTGTAATAAATTACATAAAGAGAATCCTCTGGGCAAAGAGAAAATACTAGACATGAGTTGCTTTCATAAATAGAGTGACAGCAACATAAATACCTTCCATACGGCCCGCGCAGTCTGGGCTGGGGGCCTCGTTGCTGGAGCCGGGCCGAGCGAGGGTGGACGGCTGTTAGGGTGAGGATGGTCCTTCCCGGTCTACCGCCCAGTTTAGGAAACCGCTTTGCTGCTCTCATCACTTTGTTTTGACCAGGTGTGGGGGGTATAAATATCTATTTGAAATCTTTTCATAAAGTTTATTAAGACTCTCAGGCTTCCCAGGTGTCACTAGTGGTAAAGAAATGAAAGAGAAACGTGTTCGATCCCTAGGTTGGGAAGACACCCTGGAGAAGGTCATAGCAACCCACTCCAGTATTCTTGGCCTGGAGAATCCCATGGACAGAGGAGCCTGGCGGGCTATAGTCCATGGGGTTGCAAAGAGTCGGACACAACTGAAGTGACTTAGCAGGACTCTCAGTCCCCCTGAGGACAGGGATAATAGCTTAGGTGGCTTGGTAACCACCTGTACCTGTCACAGCATCTGACCCATAGTAGGAATCCCCTTATGTTTGAGGGGCATAAGAATACATATACCAATGAATCAATTGTTTAAATCAGATTAAACTTATTTTTTAATTATACCTTTTTAAAGAAATTTCACAGCTAAGTTGGAAAATGTGCGGTCAGTTTCATTAAGAAGTAGATAGTTGGGTTGTATTGATTTTTGTTTCTATTGAAATTAAGAAACAAATCCTTAGGTTTATCATTGAAGAAGGCTTGATGGAGATTCCTGTTTTAAGTTTTATTTTTTCGTTTATCCTGTAGTTAGTTTGGAGTGTTGGGTTAGTTTCTGGTGGACAAAAGTGAATCAGCTACACGCGGCAGTTTGCGGCTGCTCATCCCAGACTCCCAGTCCGCCCTCCGTGTCCCTCCTGGGCAGCCACAGATCTCCTCTATGCCTGCGAGTCCATTTCCGTGTCAAAGATAAGTTCATTTGTGGCATGTCAAACTCCACATGTGAGAGGTCATATGGTATCCGCCTTTCTCTTTCTGACCGGCTTCACTTGGTATGGTCATCTCTAGGTCCACCAGGTTGCTGCCAAGGGCCTCATTTCATTCTCTTTTACGGCCATTGTGAACACGTGCAACATCTTCTTTATCCAGTCATTGGTGGACCTCCAGGTTTTTCCATGTCTTGGCTGTGGAGAACATTGCTGCTGCGTACATTGGGGTGCACGGATCCTTCCAAATTACGGTTTTGTCTGGATATATCCCCGGGAATGGGGTGGCTGGCTCATCTGGCAGCTTCGTTTTCAGGTTTCTGAGGAGCCGCCACACTATTCTCCATAGTGGCTGCACCAGCGCACATTCCCACCAACAGTGACGGAGGGCTCTCTTCTCCGCGTCCTCTCCAGCATTTGTCAGTTGCAGGTTTTTAACGATGGCTGTTCTGACCGCTGTGAGGTGGTGGCTGCGGCTGCTCAGACGCTCAGTCGTGTCTGACTCTTTGTGACCCCACGGACTGCGGCACGCCCGGCTTCCCTGGCCTCCTCCATCTCCCGGGGCTTGTTCAAACTCGTGTCCATTGAGTTGGTGATGCCATCCAACCATCTCATCCTCTGCCGTCCCCTCCTCCTCTCGCCTTCAATCTTTCCCAGCATCATGGTCTTTCACAATGAGTTGGCTCCTTGGTGTGAGGTGGTATCTCATTGTAGATTTGATTTGCATTTTTCCAATAACTAGCAGTGCTGAGCATCTTTTCATATGCCTATGTACCATCTATAGGTGTTCTTTGGAGAAATGTCTATTTAGGTCCTAGTGGAGATTCTTTAAGGCCCTGCCTGAAAGTAACCATACAGGAGAAGTTTATCTTGGTAGAACCCAATATCTTGGAATTCAGCTATGTCTTGAAGTATGGGCCAGCCCCTCTTTCCACAATTCCCATTTGGGTTTCCTTGTCTTCCCACTGGGCTCACTCAATTTAGCTTGATTTCCTGTTGCCTCACCCATCCCCCCATTCTTCAGTTCATCCACGCATCAGTCTATCCATCTATCTCATCATCTGTCCATCAAACACTTACGGATACAGGTATGAACAGTAACAAGAGCCAACATTCACTGAGTGCTTAATCTATGTCAAGCACTGTAACTAATACTGTCTGCTAATTAACTCATTTAATCGTCCAACATTTCTCTGAAAAATGTACCATTGTAATCCACACAAAGCAACTGAGGCACAGCGAGATGCAACACCCTGTCCAAGACCATACCACGAGGAAGGGGGGAGTTAGGAGTGGAACCCAGAGGGTCTGGCTCTAGAACCACCAGCCTGCATATGGTCTTGGCCCTTAACAAGCTTTACATTCCAGGGGCAGAAACAGAATTTAAACACATAATCATGTGATTTTAACTGTAACAACTTCTTTGAAGAAAAACTACAGGCGCTGCAAGAGTATGTTAACAAGGATATGCAGTCTACAGTGAGGAATTCAGGAAGGCCTCGCTGCTGAGGAGGTGGACCCTTGGGTTGAACCGTGAAGGGTGGGGGGTGACGCATAAATGGGAAAGACGTTCTAGTCAGAGTAGCATGTGCACGGGAAAGCATCTGTGTTGAGGAAGAAAAAATTAGCCAAGGGGCCTTTGGTATCTACTGACGTCAGTTCAGTTCAGTCGCTCAGTTGTGTCCGACTCTTTGCGACCCCATGGACTGCAGCACGCCAGGTCTTCCTGTCCATCACCAACTCCCGGAGCTTGCTCAGACTCACGCCCATCAGTCGGTGATGGCATCCAACCGTCTCGTCCTCTGTCAGTATGATCCGAAGTCTGCTCTAGCACGAGCTTCTTCCGCTGTTCTCCATCCCGCTGACTTGCCCCTCAACCACCCAGTCACAGAAGTCAGTGCCCAGGAGACAGCCTCATCGTCTTCTCCCTCACCCAGCGCCCAGCATGGCCACTCCTGCCATCCCGCGCTGCCCAATTTAACTCACTGTCTCCACCAGTCTATCAAGTCCACTGGTTTCTTTCTGATCCCAGCCTGCCTCCTGAATCCAGACCACTTTCACTTCTTGCTTGGATGCCTGCACCTTCTATCCAGCACTCTTCCAGGCTCCACTCCAGGACTCCTCCCATCTGTCCTCCACACGACAGCTGGGGTCCTCAGCAAAAAACCTCTGGTGGCCTCCCACTGCTCTCGGGAAAGAGACAGAACTCCCTGCCCTGGCTGAGCGGGCGTGGGGCCTGGCCGCCCGCTGTGATGTCAGCGCCCTGCTGGTCCCCTCTCCCTGCCGCGCCTCCCCCTCTTCTGGGAGCTCCCTTCCCCTCCACTCTGCTGAGTTAGCTCTTAGTCTGCTGGCTCAGTTGGTAAAGAATCTGCCTGCAATGCAGGAAACCCCGGTTCGATTCCTGGGTTGGGAAGATCCACTGGAGAAGGGATAGCCTACCCCCTCCAGGATTCTGTCAGTTTCACAGTCATCCTTTAGGTGTCCATTTAACCCTCAGCAAGCCCATCCTGTGACCCAGCTTGGGTATCTGACCCCATTAACATCTCTGTCTGAACAAGATACCTCTCTGTAATGACTGAACTGTGTCCCCCAAATTCATACACCCAAGCTCTAACTCCCAGTACTCGGAATGTGACTGTGTTTGGAGACAGGGCCTTTAAAGGACCCAATCAAGTAACAGTGAGGTTGTCAGGGTGGGCCCGATCCAGTGTGACTGGTGCCCTTGTGAGAGGAGGAAATGCAGACATGCACACGCATAGGGGAGAGGCCCCGTGAGGGCTCCCTGAGAAGGCTGCTGTCAGCATGCCACGAAGAGAGGCCTCAGATGGAACCAAATCTGCTGAAACCCTGATCTTGAACTTGCAGCATCCACAACTGTGAGGAAACACATTCATTCCTGTTGTTTAAGTCACCCAGTTTGCAGTCATTTGTTACGGCAGCCTGAGCAGATTAATACATTCTCTTCCATAGAAACTGTCATAGCTAAAGTTAGTTGCCACAATTAGTTGCAAATTAACTTTCGTTATTTGACTGCTGTCCCCCTAATAAGAATGCAAGCTCTGGGAGGACAGGAACCGGGTCTGGGACTGCCCACCGTGGAGCCGCCAGAGCCCAGCACAGTGTCCGGCATGGGGTAGGTGCTTAGTAACTACTTGGTGCATGAGTGGGTGAAAGGACAAGGGAAAACATCTGAGTGGGGGGACTTCCCTGCTGGTGCAGGGGTTCAGAATCTGCCTCGCAGTGCTGGGGATGGGGGTTTGATCCCTGCTCGGGGAACTAAGATCCCACATGCCACAGAGGAACAAGCCCGTGTGTCAGAACTGCCAAGCCCACGTGCCTGGAGCCCACGCACCACAACTAGAGTGTCCATGTGCAAGAGAGCCTGCACACCGCAACAGGGACTCCATGCAGCCACGTAAATAAATATCTTAAAAAATGTCTGAGCGAGTGGATGAAGTCACAGAGAACCAACGGTAATTACACAATGGTTTCATCTTTGGGAAGATTCGCTTTGGGCCTGGGTTGCCTCTAGAAGCAAGGGCACCTTGTACTGGCTAATCTGAGCATTAACAGGCACTTATGTAATTTCACTAGACACAGTGAATTCCCAGAATTTCAAGTTTTTAGTCCCCCTGAGAAACACTGTGCAGTGAAATTTAATCTCATGGATTTTATATTTAAAGAGGCAAATGTCTCTCTCTAGGGTAAAGAAAAAAAACAATTTTAAGAGACATAAATCCAGCATCTTTACAATTGGAAGAAAATATCGTCTCTGTATCAGTCCACGTTGATTAACGGCAAGCTTGATTTCCACTTGGAAAAATGTCCTTGCAGGTATCCACCCGGGGCCGTGACACAGTGAGAGCAGCGTGGACTCGCCACGCGGGAGGGAGGGTGGCTCACACGTGGGAACGTCTGTCGCAGTCTTAAGAGGAGCCTTCTTTTCTGAGAAACTCATTATTCACTTAATTATTCATTCTGTTTATTTACTGTATAGTTATTACACATAAATATGGTGCAAATCCCCAGAATCCTCAAACACCAGATGCCAGTTTCCCTCTGCGGTCCCCAAAGACACAGCCAAGCCATCACTGTGAGAATTAAAACAACAACAACTAAAACCCAATTAAAATTGTGCCAGCATGTTCATTTCCAAAATAAAAACCCTGCAAATGAATAAGCTTTTAGTCACTCCCCTGACTGCTCCTGCAAAAGAACAAACACACAAAAAACTTTAAACTAAAACTGGCTTATTATTAGTATTTAAACCGCAGCTACAGTGTACCTCATATCTGCACAGAAAGGGCATGGGCTGAGTCAACTTCGCATTATCTCTCCCATTTTCAAAATGAAATGATTGAAGAAAACGGCATTTTGCTTTTCAGAATTCCGATGTGCCTGGCGAAAGCCCAGTGATGCTGGAGGCAGAAGCCAAGATGGCGGCATGAAGGTGGGGCCTTGGATCCGCAGGCCACACGACTGCTCTCTCCTAAGATGTGAGGGCGCTCACACCCAGGAGCATCTCGCCTGCCTGAGTACACGCCTGGGCGTGTGAGGGGACGAGTGTGCAGCTCACACTCTTTGAACAAGGGCCAACAGAGCACAAAAGAGGCATGTCCCCGTTTGCTGGGAGTGCAGAGAGAACCTGGTGACTGAAGGCAGTGCAGGGCTGACCGCGGGACTGGAGGACCTGTGTGGGTGGCGGGAGGAGGAGTGTGCATGTGTGTAAGTGCTTTGCTGTTGTTGCTCTTCAGTCTATCAGTCGTGTCTGACTCTTTGCAACCTCATGGACCGCAGCACGCCAGGCCTCCCTGTCCTTCACCAACTCCCGGAGTCCACCCAAACTCACGTCC
Source organism: Cervus elaphus (assembly GCF_910594005.1). Classification (NCBI taxonomy): domain Eukaryota; kingdom Metazoa; phylum Chordata; class Mammalia; order Artiodactyla; family Cervidae; genus Cervus; species Cervus elaphus. Next base: position 2,057,381 of record NC_057826.1, on the reverse strand, counting down.
ATTGAGTCGGTGATGCCATCTAACCATCTCATCCTCTGTCGTCCCCTTCTCCTCCCACCTTCAATCTTTCCCAGCATCAGGGTCTTTTCCAATGAGTCAGCTCTTCATATCAGGTGGCCAAAGTATTGGAGTTTCAGCCTCAGCATCAGTCCTTCCAATGAACACCCAGGACTGATTTCCTTTAGGATGGACTGGTTGGATCTCCTTTCAGTCCAACGGACTCTCAAGAGTCTTCACCAACACCACAGTTCAAAAGCATCAATTCTTTGGTGCTCAGCCTTCTTTACAGTCCAACTCTGACATCCATACATGACCAGTGGAAAAACTGTTTAGTGTAAATGCTTACAAGTTACCAATCTTCTGGTGATACTGGCTCCACAAAGAACCAAGTGGACTTTTCAATAAATGTGTGACTGGTCCCCTGCAGTAGAAAGTCTCAGTGTGCTGGGGAGATCTGCCTGGCTGGCTACACTCATACCCACATCACAGTCTGCCTGGAGGGTCACTCTGAGGCCTGCAGTGACCTCAGAGATGCAGGCAAATGAGTCCATCACTGGAAACACATGAGGCTCTTTTGGTTGGGCCGGAGGCCTGGCCCTGAGCTCAGACCTGAAAGGCCAGGGGTCCCCATTCTCAGTGTTGGACTCAGGAGCCGGCCTGTCCAGGGTCAGGCCCCGGGTCTGCCACGGGCCTTCACGTCTCTGCGCACATTCCCGTGCTGACGATGAGTGTAAGGCCTCGGTGTTAGAGCCGCCGTGAGAACTAACTGGCGGTGCGTGTGAAGTGCTGAGAGCAGTCAGCCAGTGGCAGGCAGACACCAAACGCTGGTTTCACCGTCAGGGGGAGTAAGTTTCAGTCCCTGTGCCATTTATCACAGGACTAAGTTTTGCAGGAATGCTGTTGTTTTCTGCTTTGTCTTTCCAAGGTGGCTGTTTCACTTTTGAGCAACAAAATTGTTGCTATTCCTGGCACCTCAGATTAGAATAAACTCATTGCTTTCTGTCTCCCAATACCTCATGGCCATTTCTGTTACCTGCTGCAAATATTTTCTAGTCACGTAGCCTAATTTGGGGGCTTTTTGCTGAGAAGGCAAAAACATTTTCTAATCTATTTGGCAACCATAGTGTAAAGGATCAGGTCCATGAAAGCACAAAAGGTCTTCATTAATAATATATGGAATTGGAACTGTGTATCATATTTCATTATTGCTTTCTTACTAATATAACATTAAAAACCTGTTGCTGCTTTAAGAATTCCTAGGCATGAAAGCCTGGTAGATTAAGTTATGGCTCGGATTAGATATATTAAACAGTTACATCCATGGTATCAAGAAACATGACAGAACTGAGAAAATCAATTTAAATGAAAATAAAATCATTCTGTCTTAGGCTTCAATTTTCAAAGCAGCTGCTCCTTTTGATCAGCGTTGACGTGACTTCACTCTCTGAGGTCTGAAGTTGAGTGCATGCAGCCCAGACCCTTCCCTCTGGTCGGGCATCTCAAGCCCAGTTGCTCAGCGGCTTCTCTTGGGTGGGGCGGGGGGTACACCGGGAGATGAGGAAGCAGGGGTGGAGGGAGCGGAAGGTTGCGTGTGTGACGGGCGAGTTCACAGCCACACCACTAGTCAAGTTAGGTACCAGCGATGGTGGGATACACGTTCACAAGACATAAAAACACCGCACTGGAAGATCCCTTAGAGACAGCTAATCAATCCTTTCCCAAGGTATAATCCGCGGAACATTAGTTCTTTAAGACGGCTCTCTCTGTATATCCGCACGTGTGTACACACATGTACACACACACACACACACACACACGCAGAGTTACACGGTCCATCAAAGAAGTCTGAGACACTGCATGCTACTCTCTCCTTGGAGTTCCACAATGGACGTCAGCATTTTAAAATTCCCGTGAATTTCTACAGTAAGAAAACACCCATTTGTCATGTTTATATGCCCACAGTTTTATTTATTTACGTACTTCTGGTTGTGCTGGGTCTTCGATGCCGCGTGGGCTCCTCTAGGTTCGGCAGGCTCGGGCGGGTCTGTAGCTGTGACCTGGGGCTTCTCGCTGCGGTGGCTGCCCGTGTTGCAGAGTCCCGGCTGCCGGGCGAGCGGGCTCGGTAATCGCAGCTCGCGGGCTCAGCGGTTGCCGCGCGCGGGCTGTCCCTCCGCGGCACATGCGATCTCCCCGGACCAGGGATCAAACCCGCGTCTCCTGCACCGCCAGGCAGGTTCCTTACCACTGAGCCGCCAAGGAAGCCCCCGTTTGTCATCTTTGACCAAATATTTCCTGAGCTTTCTCGGCCCAGCACTTCTGTTCACATAACACTTATTTATGTCTAACCAGCAATGCGCAGTCTTATCTAGTCAACTTTCTCCTTGAAATTGACGAGGAAGGGAAACCGAGGCCCGAGAAGAGCGTGTGACTTGCCCAGGAGCACAAGCGGGAGCGACTGGGCGGAGACGGGACGTCGGAGCTCTACCTCTTGGAGACCTTCCCCTCCTTCGTCACTGTGCGCAGACCCGACGCGCACCAGGGCCGGTGCCAGCCACTAAGGACGCAACGGAAAGAAACGGTGCTGGCTCCGGGGAGCTGGCGATCCAGAGCGGGAGGCAGAGCTGGAAGGGTGCCCATCACACCACGACTGGGAGGAGCTCCGAAGGGGCCGCTGCGGGAGTGAGTCCGGAAGAAAGGAGCGCTCACCTCCTAAAGCAGCTAGGGGTTCGCGGCCACGCAGGAGGTGAGGTTGGCATGGGGCCTTGAGGGGTGAGCATGAGCTTGCCTCCCAGTGTTTTTCTCTCCCTCAACCCCTTTCTCAGGAGTCCCCACAGTACCTCCCTTCTGTGGGGTGATGTTTGCGTGAATCCCCACAGGACCCTGTCACCTGATCGGACCGGGGTCCGGGCCCCAGAGCAACCAGTCCAGAGGCTGGAGGGCCCCCTACAGGAGCGGGCAGGGCCATCCACAGAAGTGTGTGCAATGGCGGCCACGATCCTGGGCAGCTACTGAATGACTGAGAGACAGCTACCGGATATGGCTATTCAAGGAGGAAATGAATCTTTTATTTTGTGTCATTTTGATTAGTTAAAATTAAATTTAAATAGGCACATGTGTTGGTAGCTTTAGATAGCACAGTTGTAGACTGATTGACAGATTCACTTTGTGATTCCAATTTAAAATACACGTTAGCTTAGATTTATGATTTTAAGTTGAAATTCAAGTTTATAAATACTATTGAAACATTCAAGAGAATTAAGACATCAGGTTGTAGAGTTTTCTTAATGATACTTAAAATTTAGTTAAATACATGGAAAGACGTATTTGTTCACTGGAGAACTGAAGAGCTTAAAAGAGAATTGATTCAAGGATTTGAAAACATTCAAAATAAGTCCTCTGACCATGGAGTTAGCTGGAAATCAATAATGAAAACTAGAAAGCCCACAACTTTTGAAAATGTAACAAATCATTTCTGGATAGCCCATGTGTCAAAGAAGAAATAAAAACAAATTAGAAAATATTTTGAAGAAAATGAAGACAAGGCATATCAAAACTTGTGAGATGCAGCTAAAGCAGGGCTTAGACGTTTATAGTCTTAAATGTAAGTATTAGAAAGGAAAAAAGACTGAAAATCAGTGTAGTGTTTGTCTTTCTCTGTATGATTTATTTCACTTAGCATAATGCCCTCAAGATCCATCTATGTTGCCACAAATGGCAGCTTTTCTTCTTTTTCATGACTGAATAACATTCCATTGTATAGGTATTAGATAAAGATATATCTTATATTTTCTTTGTCCGTTCATCCATCAGTGGACACGTAGGTCATTTCCACATCTTGGCTGTATTAACATATTAACTGGCTTTTTGAGACTGGTCACAGGGAGAATCTAGGAGCCACACCTGTGGATTTTCTCAATGCTGTAGGAATTATGAAGGTCAGAAGAAGTATAAAGGGTCCAAAGCTAAGGGATTTTGTTCTTTGAAAGGTTTAGCACCAACAGTTTAATACGAAAGATCAGTACTTTTTTTTCCCCTGGTTTTCCGAGGTTCTCCAAATACAATTCAAGAGCAGATCTATAAGATCTCTTCTTTGTCAGAAACTAACCCATATAACCAAATGTGAATATACTTCTGTATGGCAAAAGCCTGAGTCCAGTGGACATTGCTGAGAATTCAGAGTCTTATAAAGGTGCCATTAAGTGGTGCTCTTCTGGTTTTTGCCAATATATCCTATAACATTACTTTGAAAGTCCATCTACCCCCTTTATATATTTTTAAAATTCATTTATTTACTTTTCGATTGCACCTCACAGCATGTGGGATCTTGGTTCCCCAACCAGGAATTGAACCTGCACCCCCTGCACCAGAAGCTCGGAATCTTAGCCACTGGACCACCAGAGAAGCCCCTATGTACTTTTTCTTTTTTCTTTTTTTTTCTTACTCCCCCTCCCCCTCCTGTCCCCCTCTCTCCCCCCTTGCTACCTCTCTCCCTCCTGCCCACCTCTCCTATGTACTTTTAATTGATATCTAGGCTTTTATTATAAATTAAGCAGTGGCAAGGGATACAATTTCCACCATACAGTCAGGTCTGAAAACTTTTAAATAAACTTTTATTTTACAACAGTTTTAGATTTACAAAAAAACAGTTGTGAAGATAGTGTAGATTCCTCACATGCCTCACACCCCGTTTCCCCTACTGTCAGCATCTTACATTAATGTTATACATTTGCTATAATTAATGAAACAACATTGATACATTATTATTAACCGAAGCCCATGTTTCATTCAGTTCTCTATGGCTTTTATCCAATGTCTCTTTCCTGTTGCCAGGATCCCCCCTCAGCTCGCACATTACGTTGACTTGTCGTGTCTCCTTAGGCGCCTCTTGGCTGTGACATTTCTCAAGGATTCCTTGTTTTTGACCTTGACAGTTTTGAGAAGTGCTGGTCAGGTATTTTTCAGAATGTCTCTGAATTGGGATTTGTCTGCTGTTTTTCTCATGACTGCAGTGAGGTGGTGGGGTTTCAGGAGGAAAGTCAGAGAGGTTAAGTGTCATTTTTATCACCTACATAAAGTACACAGCATCGACGAGATTTATCACTGTTAATATTGACTTTGGTCACCTGGCTTAGGTGGTTACTGTCAGGATTCACCACTGTTCCTGTCTGCCCCCTTCCATCTGGTACTGCCCGGAAGAAAGTCTCTGTACGCAGTCCATACTGCAGGGATGGGGAGTCACACCCCCCTCTTTGAGGGCAGGGCACCTACATAAATTATTTGGAATTCCTCTGCAAATGAGATTTGTCTCAATTCTTCCATTTGTTTATTTATTCCACCATTTACTTGAATCAGTATGCGCTCACAGATATTTATTTTATACTTTGGGTTATAATCCAATACTTCTTTATTTTGTTACTCAAATTGTTCCAGCTTTGACCACTTGGAACTTTTCTAAAATTGGTTCTTGTGTTCCTGTGACATACCCACCTTCCAATATGTGGTTGTTTTTTGCTTGCTTGTTTTTTAATTTTTGTTTTCTGAGTATGTCCTCTTTCTAGCACTACAGGATGACCTAGGTTCATCTTATATATTTTGCCACCCGAAAAAAAAAAAAATCCCTGTACCTTACCTATTCGACACCCCTTGCCACAAAAAAACACTGATAATTACTGGTCTTTTAGTCATCACTATATTTTTCCCTTTTCCAGGATGTCATATTGGTGCATAGCAAATGTAGTCTTTTCACTTTGGCTTCTTTCACTTAGAAATATGCATTTAAGATTCACTCATGTGATTTTGTGGGTTGATAAAAGCTCATTGCTTTTAATCACTGGATAATAATTCCATTGCATGGTTGTACCACATTTTGTTTACACACTTGTCTCCTGAAGAACATCTTGGCTGCTTCCAGTTTTGGGTGATGATGAATAAAGCTGAAATAACATTCTTGTGCAAGTTTTCTTGTGGAGAGAAGTTTTCAAATCAGTTGAGTGAAAAAAACAATTTGAGTAGAAAAACAATGAACAACAGTGATTGTTGCATCATTTGGTAAGACTATGTTTAGCTTCGTAAGAAAGTGTCAAACTGTCTTCTGAAGTGGCTGTGCCATTTTGCATTCCCACCAGCAATGAATGAATAGAAACTACTGAACCGAAAGTTAAACTCAGAGAGAAAGAGGAGGAGGAGAGAGAATGAAAGGCATGTCAGATAATATCATCCATATAACATATGTATAACTGGATTCTGAGAGTGCATTTTCTTTCAGAATGTCATGAAAGAAGTGTTTGAAGAGATAATTGTCAGAAACTTTTCATATTTGATAAAATGCATAAAATACGCTAGAACTTTAGTTTCTATTTGCAGTGGGAGGCGTTGGAGTCTGTTGATACAAGTTTGGACATCAGTCAAAAAGCAGGTCAGATAGAACCCTGAATGGCTTAATATATGTAATTCTATTTATGGGTGTGGTGGGGAGAGTAGAAACAAAGGCGAAAAGGAAAGAAGGAGGGCAAAGAGGAAAGTAAGGGAGAAAGAAAGGAGGGCAGGAGAGAGGGACAGAAGGAAGGGGCAAAGGGAGAAAAAGAAAGACAAAAGATTAAACCTCAACCCACAAGCAGTATCGGCAGCAGTAGCCAGACCTTGGTAAAGAAATGGACTCAGGCACTATTTCTGCCACGATTAACCTCAGAAACATCATTTAAATTCAAGGTTGGCTTCCTTCTTTAAAACAAAGAAGATGATCAAACCTACAATAACTGTTATTATGATAATACTTGCAGTGTATTTCTAGACCTTTGATCAATTTTTTTCTATAAGTTTAATATTATTGAAATATAATATTTGCCTAAAATTTGCCTAACAAATATACTACAGCAAACCTAACTGTTTTGTTCTCCTTTGAAGTCTTTTTCTCCCACCAAGTATCAGTAAATCATAAAATAAGGAGTATATTTGGATTTTGGTTTATGTTTTCATATAAATTAATCTGCATTTTCTGTGAAGTTAATGTTCTTTTTGATTCACACTTCTGAGCATTTTACCAATTTAGCAGTCCAAGAGAAATTTAGATTGAACACTCCATATTTTATTATGTTAAATTGTTTTCAGCCAGTTTTGAATCCATGTGGCCAAGCCAATTTAAATGTGTTTTGTAAGAAAGGTCACTTCATGAGCTGCTGTTCCTCATGTCATTAAATTTCCATTTGTATGTATTTTAACTGTCTAATTCTGCAGCTCTAAACAGATTTCTCAAAAATTATAAACTAAGAAAAAGGAAAGCAACCAACTGCTTTTATTAACCCTAAATTACAATTCTGTTAGTGACGCATAAACCCTGAGTACTGCTGATGGTGGAAAATGCTGTTAAAAACTAACACACGTAAGTGAATGTTGCCCAGTGAGCATGCACATTTATTTAAAAAACACTTCCACTGTTCAGGGCGGCTTCCCTGGGGGCTCAGACAGTAGAGCATCTGCCTGCAATGTGGGAGACCTGGGTTCAATCCCTGGGTCGGGAAGATCCCCTGGAGAAGGAAATGGCAGCCCACTCCAGTATTCTTGCCTGGAAAATCCCATGGACAGAGGAGCCTGGTGGGCTACAGTCCACGGGGTCGCAAAGAGTCAGACACGACTGAGCGACTTATCTCCTTCTCTCTATATAAACTGTTCAGAGCATTCCATCATCTTTGAAAATCACCTTTCCAGCTGGCAGCACCTTTTAAAAGATATTGTCTCTGGTGGCAAACCTTTGTCTTTTGAAAGTGGGTTTGATTAATAACCCAAGGTAATTTGGGCTAAGCTTGGTGATGGGCAAGATGGGAATTAATATTTAATACCAATCATGTGATAGAAGCTTGACCCGGGATGGCCAAGGAATCTGGATAAACTCATTTTGGATCAAAAACAAAGTGTGACCAAGACTATGGACTAGAGTCATAGACGATTTTCCCACTGGAAGTGATGTAGTGTAATAGAAGCTGTTTGTGTTTAGTCAGGCTGATGGGTTTTGATCACCACCCTGACACTCCACCCATCACCACCACGTGGCCTCTGTCAAGTTGCTTAGACTCTGCAGTGGTTTCCTCTTAAAAAAAGAGTTCACAAATGTCTATCACATCAGTTTTCAAGAATAAAATAAAATAATACAAAATATCTAGCACAATCCACCCCTCTTTCCCCCTCTGAAGGTGACAACTATGAAGGGGAAAATATTCATTAGGATGAAGGTGGTCCAATTTTTTTAATGGAATTTTAGCTTTGGTTGTATTTCTCTATTATCTCATCAGATATGAATTCCAAGATTATTTGTTAGCCTCCAATTTGGGGCAAAGATCTAGTTGTTATTTTGGTGTTTTAGGCTAAGGGTCTGTGTGTGTTGAGTTACCTGGTTGTGGGCTGGGATGGTGGAGATAGTGGTGAAGATAAGGCTGAACAGACAAGTAGAGACCAGATTACAGAAGGCTTTGAATGGCATATTAAGAGTTAGACATGACCCAATACAAAGGGCCACTATAAGGCTTTTGAGAAGAAAGAAAATCAATTATCTCTGTGCTTTGAGAAGATAACTGATGTGCTGGATGGAGTTTCATGACATGGGTCTGTTTCTCACTGATCAGCATGCCCTCCACTCATCTTTATACCAATGAACAGAGGCCCACAGATGGACTAATGGGAACAGAAGACCGTGGTGGGATGGAAGGCAGTGTCATGGAAGTTTCTGCAGATGCAGACTTGGGATGCCATGACTGACTGGATGCCACAGCAAAGAAGGATGGGGAGATGGGAGATCTGGAGGTAATGCTGAGGCGGCTGGTTCGGATGACGGCTTGCGCAGGGGAATGGGGTCGGCGCCATTAACAGAAATAGAAGATGCAGAATGGAAGCCAGTTTGGGAAATCAGGGAAAACGAGTCTAATTTTAGTTCAATGAGCTTATAGGGAGGTGGGAGTGTCCAAGAGGCAAATGAGACAGGTCTGGGTGGAGCAGAGACCCAGACTGAAGATGAAGATGTGTTGGTGGAATCACACTGAGAAAGGTGGCAGAGAATGAAATCATCCTTGGAGAGGGTGTTGATCTAGCAGACTGGCCAGTTAGAGGACCCTGGAGAATACTAACGCTTGTGAGATGGTTGAAGAAACAGGAAAAGAGAGTGGAGAAAAACAGGCACAGAAATGTCACAAGAGAACAGAGCTCTGGAACCCAAAGAGAGGAGGACCCAAGACAAAGGACAAGTGTGACGAGGTCCAAGAGGGGCTGGGGGGTTTGGGCCCTGGTGGATCACTGGTGACCTCTGAGAGATCGCCTCCAAGTTGCCGCAAGGGGAAACTAGGGCTGAGGGTACTGAAACATCACTCTCTCCCAGGGGTATCAGGGAGAGAGAATTGACAACAGCTTCCTTTACCATCTTTGGCTACTTCTGAAACCATCAACTCAGAATGGGACTTGAACCCACGGTCTTTTAACTGAGATCACACACCTGGTGTCAGGACTACATGAAATCCCTTGGACTGCAAGGAGATCCAACCAGTCCATCCTAAAGGAGATCAGTCCTGGGTGTTCATTGGAAGGACTGATGCTGAAGCTGAAACTCCAATACTTTGGCCACCTGATATGAAGAGCTGACTCATTGGAAAAGACTCTGATGCTGGGAAAGATTGAAGGTAGGAGGAGAAGGGGACGACAGAGGATGAGATGGTTGGATGGCATCACCGTCTGAATGGACATGGGTTTGGGTAAACTCCAGGAGTTGGTGATGGACAGGGAGGCCTGGCGTGCTGCGGTTCATGGGGTCGCAAAGAGTCAGACACGACTGAGCAACTGAACTGAACTGAAACCGTCAACTCAGAATGCGACTTGAACCCACGGTCTTTTAACTGAGATCACACCTGGTGTCAGGACTACATGAAACCCAGGTTCTTGATGTCTCATTGCAGAAAGAATTCAGTGAGAGATAAGTGATAGGTGAGAAGTGGATTTCTTTAGAGAGAAACATGCTCCACAGACAGAGTGTGGGCCATCTCAGAAGGCCAGAGCAGACCAGGGTACGGGGTTGTCAGTTTTTACAGGGCTGGGTGATTCCATCGCCTAGTGAGTGGGAGGGGTATTCTAGCTGTTTTGGGGAAGGGGTGGGGATTTCCAGCGATCGGGCCACCACCCACTTTGGGACCTTGATGGCTGACCTTGGGCCTCCATGGTGCCTGCGGTGTGTCATCTCGCTGCTGTACTTCGACGAGCCTGCACTGAGGCTCAGGGTCTGGAGGCAGGCGACCTGTCTGCCATCTGGGACCCGCCTGGTTCTAGTCAGTTTGCTATGTCCCTCTTTTAAGGGCTGTGCCCTGCCCCCTTCCCTCCCATGTCACTTCTCCTTCATCTGTTTATTAGACTCTTTTTCTCTGTTGCCCCAGTAAATGTTGATGTTACCTAGGACTCTGTCCTTGGCTCTAAGCTCGTAACAGTTAGGGTTCTCTTGGTTTCAGATAACAGAGAGCAACTCCAGCTGGCTTGAGCAGAAAGATTTATTGGAAGGAAAGAGGGTTACCTCATAGGACCCAGAGGGTTATGACTGGACCTTGTGTACAAGCTTTCCCCAGAAATCCAGCACCATGGGCTTTCGCTAGCTCCTTCCTTATTACCCTCTTGGTGTCTATTTCACTTTCTGCTCTCGTTGCAAACCAGAGGCCTAGGTTTTCACGCCATGTGGTGGCAAACACGCCTGCCCCTCGCCCCGGGGTCATACCCACTCGCTCGGCCAGAGGAGCGAGCTATGCCTCCCTCACTCGCTCCTGGGGTCTTCCGGGGGAGAGGCTGAGCTGATCGCCTTGCACAGGTGCCCCTCTGTGGACCATTCAACTAAGGGCACACCAGTGAGTGAACTCTGCAGACAAAACCATGTGGCTCAGGGACAAGGGTGGGGGCAGGGGCCTGGACATGAAGGACTGGGGCAGAGCTTACAGGAGGAGGACTGGGACTGGGTTCTGGGGGTGGGGGGCGATAGGAGGGAAGGTGACATGAGCAGCTTCTCAGCTCCCTTCCCTCCTTGGGTCTGTGCTCTGCCCGGAGACCCGGCCCTCCTAGGTATCAAATCCTGGAGGTGCCCTTCCTCCTAGAGAAGGGCCAGGTCATGTGGCTTTCTTCTAGAAAAGAAAATATAATGACTTTCCATGGGTGGCTCAGACAGTAAAGAATCTGCCTGCAATGCAGGAGATCTAGGTTCAATCCCTGGGTCGGGAAGATCCCCTGGAGAAGGGAATAGCAACTTATTCCAGTATTCTTGCCTGGACAATCCCGTGGACAGAGGAGCCTGATGGGCTACAGTTCATGGGGTCACAAAGAGTTGGACCTGACTGAGCAGCTAACACACACACACATTATACTTGACTTCCCTTCCCTGTGACCAGCCCTCAGCAGACCTGGGGGAGTGTCCAGGGATCAAGCCTATATTCTCAAGATGAATCAGAGTTGACTGATCCCGAGCCAACTGCAGCCTCTCTGTCTAGGGTGTCTGCACTTGGAGTGGCACAGACCCCGGGCCAGCTCCTCTGGAGAATGCGAGGCGGGCAGGGACCCCAGGGCGGGGGCGGAGTCCAGAGGAGCTCGTGCTGTATCTGATTCTCGTTCTCCTGGGAACCCAGCTGCATAGCTGCCCTTCCAACGTCAGACTCCAGAGGCTAGCCCAGTATTGCCCAGCAAACCCCTTTTCCATCTAAGCTGGATTGGGGGAGGTTTCTGTCACTGAGACCGAAGAGAGCCTGAACTAATCCCAGGTTGGAGGAGCTGCCCAATAGCTGTTCCCACCCTGGCCTCCTGCCTGCCACTCAACGGGAGGACGTGACTTCTCCCTCTCTCCTGTCATGCTTCCAGGGAGAAATAAGGTCCAAAGAGTCATTGCAACACCAGGTTGTGGTATTCTGGCAATTACTGAATGCTGGCATTTTGTTAGTGAACTACTCTAATTTTTACATTAAGATTTTTAAAGCAGGATCACTTATGCACTGAGATGAAGACCAATGACTCAACTATTCACATTACAATAAATATGCTTGCTGAATAAAACTCTGCCCAGGGGCTTTTCATCAGTCAGAACAATTTGTCCAAAAACACACATGATGCTGAATGATACTGCTGATCTACCTTTTTCTTGAATGATACTTCATTTGTACTTCTTAATGATTTTCCAAGTTTTCTTCATTTTGGATGCTTAGCATATGCTAACTTTGGGATAAGACTTTATTTTTTAACAACCTTTTCATTTTGGAATAGTTTTAGGTTTATAGAAAGATTGTGAAGTTAGGAGAGCGAGTTCCCACATACTCACAGTCTCCTCTGTGATGAATATTTTCTGAGTGTGTCCTTGGCTATGGTACATGTGCCACATCAATGAACCAATATTGACACAGTATTACGAACTAAATTCCACACCTCACTAGTGTTTACCTAATGTCCTTTCTTCTATTCCGTGATCCCATCCAGAACACCCGATCACACTTAGTTATGAAGTCCCTTTAGCTTCCTCTGATTTACGACAGTCTGTTAAGTTTATCTGCTAATAATCTGTTAGCAGGATGCTTGGTTAATGTTTCTATGTGACAAATTTACATTTTTCTTTGAGCTTTAATCCTTCTAAAACTTGACTCAAACGAGATGTTTTCACAGTGTTGTTAATGTTTGGCATTCTGAACACTTACAGATAAAATATTAGTGTTGATAGGAGGATTTATTTAAAATAAGTGCTGAATGTCCAGGGTCACAGTCCCTAGATCCCAGGTGTGGATGGGCAGAGCATGGAGAACAGGAACACAGATGGCTAAGACCCTTGGTGCAGGGAAGAACCTTCCAGAACCAGTCAGAGTCCAGGAGAGGGCAGCCCAGGGCTTGCTCTTCTGCTGCGGGACCCCAGGCCCAGGCCATTCTAATGGATTCTGCGTTTAAGTTTTTGCTCCCAAATCCTTGCTGCACCCCATTCCTCCTCTGTGTACAGCTGGAACAGACTTACTAATCACAGCCCACTCTGTCTCTCAGTCTAACTCAGCCAGTGCCCTAGGGCCATCTTTGGATGATGATTTTGATGACTGCTAATGATACATTGTAGGCGTCCCAGGTGGCTCTGGGTGAAGAATCCGCCTGCCAAGCAGGAGACGGGTTCAGTCCCTGAGTCGGGAAGATCCCCTGGAGAAGGAAATGGCAACCCACTCCAGTATCCTTGCCTGGAGAATCCCATGGACAGAGGAGCCTGGCAGGCTACAGTCCCTGGGGTCGCAAACAGTCAGACATGATTTATCAACTAAACGGCAACAAGGATACCTTTTCTTAGAGAAGTCTTTGGTCTTTGTTTTCCAAAAGCCTTGCTCATTGCTCGAAACACAGTCAACACTCAGTACATGCAGGTGCTATTATTTGATCAACCAGTGCTGAATGCACGAAGGAAACCGGCACCGTTGGCATGAAAAAAACACCCTCTCCTTGGGGGTTAGGACCTGCTGAGGACCGGGGAGCCTCTGGGTGGGTGTCGAGGACCAGGAAATGAGTGGAGCCTCCCTGCCTGTGATGTGGGTGGGAGTCGGGGGCTGCGAGTGAAGAGGAATGGTTGGGGATGACCCCAGCGGCAGTGCCAGCAGCAACCAGACTTAGGACTGGGGCCACATGGAAGGAGATGACTTATAATCATAATAACCACCTCTAGGAGTCTGAGATGCAAGCAGTCGTGAGCATCTGAAGACCATAATGGAGAGTTTAATGGAAGGTATGCAGTATGACAGCATCGCTAGGGTGGAATCTGACATCTCATTACATCACCATCTATTCTGGTCTCCCCAGAAGTTGCATACAAGCAGTTAGGCTTACTTTTGTCCAGAGTTCATGGCATATTCGAAGTCTTTAAAGCTGACATGACCATCTGAGTCTTGATCTACTTCCCTGGAAAATGAAACAGAAAGTGATTTACAGTGAGTTTTGTTCTACTTCTGCACTTCATTTCTCTATGTGAGAGGCACCTATCTTATCTGCTAGAAGGCTGAGGTCAATGGCTATCCTTTTTTTTTTTTTTTTTTTGCATTGATAATACCTAAGGAGAGAAGGAAAGGAAAAAGTATCTATTAAAACCTACAGAAATGATATACTCAATACATTTAAAGGAATGTCACCAAATGCACAGGTTAAATTTGTTTATATTAAAAAAGGCAGGAGTGATGGTTTTCCTAGCCATCCTGCAAATTCTTTCTGTGATATGTCAATAAATATACATGCATCTGTCAACCAAAAAAGCAAGGCAGGAGGCTGCAAAGAAGAAGAGAGTTTATTTGGATTCTGGAAGAATTGCAATTCAGGAAATACAAACTTGGGTAACCCTGAAAGTGCCCTGAAGAAGAGATGAAAAGCCACAGGGTTGTTGAAAGTTGCCTGGTGACAACTGTGATTGACTCTGACTCAAGTAGGAAAATATTTGTCCTTGAGGACTCCCAAGTTGTTTCAGGGTAAGAGTCCAGTAAGTATCTTGAGTTTCTGGAAGGTGTTCTGGATGACAAAGGACTTTAATGTCCATAAGTCACACTTCCTTACTGGTCTCCTGGCCCCATGGCAGAGAGCTGTTGGCAACACCGACACCATTTTGATTTTTCCCACCATACATTGCACAACAGAAGTGTGGAGTAAAGAATTAAGAGGTAAAAAACACCTTTTAGGGGACTTATCTGGTGTTTCAGTGGCTGACTCCCTGCTCCCAATGCAGGGGGCCCCAGTTAGAATCCTGGTCAGGGAACTAGATCCCAAATGCCACAACTAAAAGACCCTGCATGCTGCTGCTAAAAAAGATCATACAGGCCACAGTTAAAAAAGGAGATCCCATGCTTGACAAAGAAGATTCCACAGGCCGTAACTAAGACCTGAAGCAGCCAGATGAATAAATATTTTAAAAAAGGAAAAACATTTTGGGAGTAAATAACTATAGTGGCTGACATCTTGCCTCACACTGCCTTTACACTGCCCATCTCACTGAATCTGTGCACAGACACCAGGATGGGCCCATTCTGCAGACATTGACCATTAAGGGGTTCAATGTGCTGGTAGGATCACTGTGTTGGTAACAGACATGAAACTCAGGATGGTTAAATTCCCAAACGTGGGCTTTACACACTATTCTACACGTCTCCCTATGTAAATAGGATGTTCCAGACAGAAGTGGTTGTGTTGCAATTACCACACAGCTAACTCAAGCTCTGGAAGTTTTCATTGACTTCATTCATGGCCTCGGAAGCTCGGTTAATTCCTCACAAACACCCGATAAGCTTTTCTGAATCCTAGGAAGAGAGGTGAAGGCGTGAGCCTCTGACTGGTCAGCTGAGGGTGTGAGTGGCCTCAGCTGGGTTGTGCCTAAGTGTCCCTAGGGCCACTGAGACAGGGGCATTGCTCCTTTGAACAGGGAGCAGAGAAATGGTGCTCAGCCCCCCTAGTTAACATAACACATGGCAAAGGGAGAAAATCGTGGCGTAAGCAATACTTTCAGCTGCTACCAGTGACAGAAGTGATTACTTTAAGACTGTGTTTGAAAGATAACTGTTGAGTTGTGGCCACAATTCCTCTTTGGGAGGCATTCTAAAACAATGCATTACATGCCTTATGTGGCACTCCTGGGTGGGTGCAAATTATATTTTGTTGAAACAGCAAATGGTATCAACCAGGACAAAGGGCTTTTTAAAGCAAGGACTGGTCCAAGTAACAGAGCCACTAATCACTGTAATAGTTTTAAAGCAGGCTTTTAAAATATTGAATTCTAAAATAAACTTTCTGAATATTTCATGCCAAAGTCTCTGAAGTCTATAACGGTATGGGATAGAGTGATAATAATTTTTCATTCTTTTGAAGTAAAGAAAAATCCCTACTTCTCTGCCCCAGGGCAAAACCATGTTGCAGTATGTTAGTTTAAGATGACTGCAGACTGTAGGGCCCATTATTCTTGCTACTTCTTTTGGTGAAATATACATGACAATTTCATGCCGTACAGGACCAAAGGCGGAATGGCAGATCTCTTCTAAGGGATTAGAAATAATCAGTATCACATGTTACTGACTACAGAGTATAAATCATCCCCTTTATTAAATAAGATAATTGAAGATTCTTAATATTGCCTAAGTATTTTTTCCAAGGAATTGGATTAGATAAATGGCCTTTTTTCTTTCCACTCTGAACTGGCATGATTGAACTATAAATCTCATAGGGTGAGTTAAGTGGATAACTTAGAAAAGTAATATTTAGGATAAACTGTTTCTATATATATGTGTGTGTGTGTGTTTATTCACTTATTGAGATGCTGAATACTTGTAGAAAAGGAAATCCCTTTGCCTGATTCTCTCAGTAAATAACCTTTTTGTAATTGCATTAACTTCTTATTTTTCTTGCTATCTTTGCCAAAGCTTCCCATCATAAAATGGTTATGGTGTAACCAAGAGGTATTAAAATGGGAAAGTTTATTCATAAAGCTTGGAGTGGCATTTTTATAATGAACGGGGGAGCGTTGTGTTTATATTTAGAATGAGACATGGTAAAATACCATCTTCCAACTTTCCTTCCTCATCACATATATATAATGGTCGTCTCAAGGAGAATGAAGAGGAAATTCACATTTCAGAGCTATAATTTTAAAAGCTAAAATACTGTTTTTCATTGCAGACGGCATTATTCCAAAGAAGGAAGCTTTCACAGCACCCACACTCAGATCGCTGTGTGATGGAAGAGCAGATGTGCTGGTGGGTAGAATCAGTGGCGCTGAGGAGATGAAGGCGACGTCATTATGTAAAAAGATTCATGGTTTCTGTTTACACTGTTCAACCCTAAAAGGAGTACACTCTCCTTCTGAAACCAACAGTGTGCTGTCTCGGTGTCACTGATACACATTCAGCACTGAAATATCCCACCACCATCGCTCCAACTAGAAATAAGCGCTGGGAAGGCCAGAACTTTCTCTAGTTCGCTGCAACATCCCCATCTCTTGGCCCACAGTCAGCAATGACTGTTTACAGAGTGAATGAATTTGTGGAATAAATGAATCTGGGGAAACAGTGGACAACACTGCAGAATATCTACTGCCTCCCAGGAGGTTTGGGGGGATTAAAGAAAGTATGTCATCACTGTTTTTACAGAGTCGAAATCCTAGGCAGAGAAATAACAGACTGATTGATGATGGCACCTAGGAGCCCTCGCTTGGGGACCCATCAGGAATGGTCAGCTGTGGCCTCCATGCCCCGCTGCATTTTGTAAACACAGACCAGATGCAAGAGTCCAAGTGAGAGATGCACTCCAGAAGCTGAGGTTGCCTAGAAGAGCAACGGACAGAAGGCACCCATTGCGTGACTGGCTGAACAGTCAAGAGACAAAGAACGGAAGTTGAAAACTAAAGCAGAACACTGGACACTGCATCTAACCTGCCCTATAGCTGAAGCCCAGGCACTTGAAGCCACTTAAGTAACTGCTCTTTTACCGGACATAGGACTATATATATACACACACACACGAAATATAAGCCTGAATACACACACACACACACTTCCCTGGTAGCTCAGTTGGTAAAGAATCCGCCTGCAATGCAGGAGACCCCGATTTGATCCCTGATTCAGGAAGATCCCCTGGAGAAGGGATAGGCTACCCACTCCAGTATTCTTGGGCTTCCCTTGTGGGTCAGCTGCTAAAGAACCTGCCTGCAATGTGGGAGACATGGGTTCAATCCCTGGGTTGGGAAGATGCCCTGGAGAAGGGAAAGGCACTCTAGTATTCTGGTCTGGAGAATTCCATGGACTATACAGTCCATGAGGTCGAAGAGAGTTGGACATGACTGAGCGACTTTCACTCTGATACACACACACACACACACACACACACACACACACACACAGAGGCTTGTATTTCACAGCTGGCTTTTTAAAGGAATGAACAGTTTATAAAGATAGATGAAAGGAAAATAAATTGCCATGAACAACAGTAACTGCTTTCTAGACATGTAAAGCCAGTTAAAGACTTTTTGATTTGCTTGTTTTTGAGATGCAAAGGGAGAGCTGGAATTGATCTGTGGAGTAGGAACTCCAGAGAGTAGAACTGCTCTGTGTGACTCAGTATGAACATTTTAGGACCATGTGGGTGGAGGAGATGACAAGAAAGATAACAGAGGGGATTCCCTGGTGGTCCATTGGTTAAGACATCAACCTTCCACTTCAGGGGGCACAGGTTTGATCCCTGGTCAGGGAACTAAGATCCCGAATGCCATATGGTGATGAAGAGGAAAAAAAAAAAACAGAGAAGATGCAAGAAGAAGGGACTACTGACTGGTAGGGAGGAGGGTGGGATGCAACGAGAGGGGAACTGGCCCAAGAAAGTCCCCGAGCTCAAAAGTCCCTTAATTAACCAGTATGTTTATGTGTATTCTGAGGCTGTCTGTGTTGCGTGTTGTAACTTCTCTTTTATCCTCACCAAGGACTGTGACAGCCACACAGTCTATGGGGATGGTGTAGTTGGGGTGTGGGCACCAAATCTGGCACTGAGGGTGGAGTTCAGCGATGAGTTCAGTCTGAGTGGGTGCAGCAGAGAGCAGGAAAAGTCAGTGGGGGGCGGGAACATGACCCATCAACTGAATGCGCTCAGAGAGAAATGAGAACTCAGAGCCACAGGTCTTCCAGAAATTTGCAAAACCTCATAAAGTGCTGTAAAATCCCACAGGAAATGGAATGGGAGTTCCAGGCAATCCTATCTGGACTTAGAAGGGCAGAGGACCCAGGGTGACAATGCGATACTTTGAGAATTTCAGGCAGGTCTACACTCTATCCATTCAGCTGAATCCCAACAGTTTTCTTATCTTTTAAAATTCCGACATTTTTTGGACTTATCAGATAAGTGGTTATAATTACTTCTATCACCATAAGCTTTAGCATTTGTCTTTGTACATCCTGATTTGTTACGCAAGATTCTCTCTCCTTTTGGGGATGTGGTGTGGACTTAGCCGAGACGGGATGTTTTCCTGTGATCTTAGAGGCTAAGTGGTCCCCACCTTGAAGGAGCCAGGGTTTCACACTGTGAAATTTTTATTAAGCTCAGCTGTACTGCTGCTCTAACATTATATTCTAGAGAAAAACAGGTTGTTTTTAAATTTAAAAAAGACATAAACAGCAAATGTTTCTCACAAGCAGGACATGTTCCTTGTGCAACAATACTTACATTATTCCAGTTTCTTGTAAGGGGCTTCCCTGGTGGCTCAGAAGGTAAAAAATCTGCCTGTAATGCAGGAGACCTGGGTTCAGTCCAGGATCAGGAAGATCCCCTGGAGAAGGGAATGGCAATCCATGCCAGTATTCTTGCCTGGAGAATTCCATGGACAGAGGAGCCTGGCATGCTACAGTCCACGGGGTTGCATAGAGTCAGACATGACTGAGAGGCTAACACTTTTAACACTTAACTTCTTGTAATGTTTTGAAAATACTTTTTGTAAAATAATTCAAGAGTACCCCATGGCTAGATCTCCAAAGTCAGATTTCAAGTCAGAGTACATGCTTTTGCTCAAGCTAGTTTAAAAAAAAAAAAGGAAGGAGAGAAACAGTGAAGGAATTGAAACAATGGAACATTCTCTATTGAAATGATGTAAAGAATATAAACTGATGTTTTTATGTGGAAACAAGAATAAAAACTATATATATTATAACTGTAATCTCATAAACATCTATATTCATTTGAGCAGAAGTGGAAGATTATAAACTAAATACAAATTTGTCTTATGGGCTGGTTTGGATTAAAATATTCTTTAGTATTGGCATCTTTTTCAACTGAAGGAGTATTTCCTTTCTTTTTGGTCTGAATTTTCTAAACAAGTGACCTTATTTCACAACGTCTAAATCTTCAATAGAGCAAGATTTCTCAATCTCGGTGCTATTGATATTTGGGGTCGGATCACTCTTTGCCATGAGGGCTGTTGGGCCTGCACACTGCAGGATGTTTAGCAGCATCCCTGGTTTCTATCCATCTGATGCCAGGAGGACCCTTCCCCATTGGGACTGTCAAAACTGCCTCCAGATATTGCCAGGTGTCTCCTGTGAGGGTCGAGGGACAAAACCATCCCTGGTTGAAAACCATGGAGCTAGAATACGTGAACTTCAGATGTCCAAGCTGGTTTTAGAAAAGGCAGAGGAACCAGAGATCAAATCACCAACATCTGCTGAATCATCAAAAAAAGCAAGAGAATTCCAGAGAAATATCTATTTCTGCTTTATTGGCTATGCCAAAGCCTTTGACTGTGTGGATCACAATAAATTGTGGAAAATTCTTCAAGAGATGGAACTACCAGACCACCTGACCTGCCTCTTGAGAAACCTGTATGCAGGTCAGGAAGCAACAGTTAGAACTGGACATGGAACAACAGACTGGTTCCAAATAGGAAAAGGAGTATGTCAAGGCTGTATGTTGTCACCCTGCTTATTTAACTTATATGCAGAGTACATCATGAGAAACGTTGTGCTGGATGAAGCACAAGCTGGAATCAAGATTGCCGGGAGAAATATCAATAACCTCAGATGTGCAGAGGACACCACCCTTATGGCAGAAAGTGAAGAAGAACTAAAGAGTCTCTTGATGAAAGTGAAAGAGGAGAGTGAAAAAGTTGGCTTAAAGCTCAAGATTCAGAAAACTAAGATCATGGCATCTGGTCCCATCACTTCATGGCAAATAGATGGGGAAACAGTGGAAACAATGGCTGACTTTATTTTTTTGGGTTCCAAAATCACGGCAGATGGTCATTGCAGCCATGAAATTAAAAGACAGATTGCTCCTTGGAAGGAAAGTTATGACCAACCTAGACAGCATATTAAGAAGTAGAGACATTACTTTGTCAACAAAAGTCCATCTAGTCAAGGCTATGGTTTTTCCAGTGGTCATGTATGGATGTGAGAGTTGGATCATAAAGCAAGCTGAGTGCTAAAGAATTGATGCTTTTGAACTGTGGTGTTGGAGAAGACTCTTGAGAGTCCCTTGGACTACAAGGAGATCCAACCAGTCCATCCTAAGGGAGATCAGTCCTAGGTGTTCATTGGAAGGACTGATGTTGAAGCTGAAACTCCAATACTTTGGCCACTTCATGCAAAGAGCGGACTCATTTGAAAAGGCCCTGATGCTGGGAAAGATTGAAAGCAGGAGGAGAAGGGGATGACAAAGGATGAGATGGTTGGATGGCATCACCGACTCAATGGACACGAGTTTGAGTAAACTCCGGGAGCTGGTGATGGACAGGAAGGTCTGGTGTGCTGCAGTCCATGGGGTTGCAAAGAGTCGGACACCATTGAGCGACTGAACTGAACTGAGAGGAGCCAGAGGGGGAGGCCATTCTCTGTAACATTCCAGCTAAATCTACACTTACTAGAAAACTGCTTTAAAGACATGCCCCGGCCCCAAACAACTGACTGTGCGGCAGGGGAGGCACCCATGTTTCTTGGCTCAATTAAGCAGATCGTTGCCTCAGTGCTCTGCCCCGCCAACACGAAGGTTTTGGTGGAGCCCAGAGAAGATATCTGGGGAGGCAAGCCCGCGGGGTGATAACAGAGCAGCGGCGGGCGCGTCTGTGTTCGCAGCACACGAGCGGGCAGTCGGCAGTTACTCTGAGTCACTGGGATAGTCATACGGGTGTTGGAAGTTGACGCCCCATTTCGCTCACTTGAAACATGGATGAGAAATTTAACGTGGAGGCAAAGACTGAGATGAGAAAATTTTTCTGAGTGGAATTTGAGGGACGGGGAGAAAGGGAGAGAGGCCCTCTTTCTGATTGTTCACGGAGAAATTTAAAGGAAAAAAGTCAATACTGCTGTTATGTTAGGGTCAGAGCTGTCATACTGACTGAACGGTGAGAGCTAGAATGGCCCTCCAAGCGAGGAGCCCCTGCTGGGCGCGAGCCGGCGGCCATTGGAGACCACCGACCGTCAGGCTGCGAGCGCCCTGCCTTTCCGGGGGACCCGCGGGTCCTCCCCGCCGGCGCGCTTGCCTCCTTGTTGATGAGAGGCCTGTGGGGCTCGGCGGCCGTTCAGTCGGCGAAGAGTTCATTAATTCTACCTTGTTAAACGTGTGTTAAGGAAAGCCACTCAGACGCACAGGAAAGCCGGAAGAAGCGTTTAGCTGGTTTCCGGTCTTTCGCGGCTCCCTCCGCGGTTCTGTCTGACGCCTTCACCTCAGCGAGCCCGCAGCCCCTTCCCGCCCTGCCTCACTCTCGCCGCTCATCTTTTGCTGCAATGCCTCCCGTTGCCAAGTGCTTCCAACCGTCCACCATGGCTCTAACCCGGGGGCCGGCCCTCGCCCGCACAGTCGCAAGTATGAAAAAGGGCGTTAACGCCCCCTAGGTGATTCTTGCCCCGTGAGGGGTCTGCTGTCAGTGGATTCACTTTCCTTTGGTCCTTCTGAGGTGCCTCTCTGGACCCAGGGAAGCCCTCCTTCACCTCAGGCTTGCCCTCACTCACCGTTCCACCCTTGCTCCCCGAGGTTGTACCCCAAACAAGCAACCTGCGCGTAGCCCGCATCTAAAGCTCTGCTTTGAGGAAGATCTCAGGCTGACGCAGAGGAAAGTTTGAGAGATGAAGTTCTCACGGGGCATTTAAATTGCCATCAGCGGTAGCATGTCACAGCAGAGTCTCGTTCAGGTTACAGGGAACTTACTAGTGAAACAGATCAGTTTCTTCTCTTTGGGAGCTGACTTTTAGAGCAAATTAAATATTGCCTTTCAGAAGAGCTCTGAAGTTTGAAATTTCAGGCAATTGAAACGCCAAGGACAGCCAGAAGAAGAGAATCTTCCTTTCATTGTCTCATATGCATGTCTTATTTAATACTATTTAGTCTGCCAACAATACATGGTATTTAGACTTTAGGTGAGGATCATGTGTTCCTCAATATAAGAGTGTTCTTCTGCCTTTTGGACACAGAGGTATAGCTATGGACTGGTCGTGGGCTGGTGGTGGAATTGGCCACTTAGGATGAACTACGGAGGATAAAAGCCTGGCCAGGAAGAAAAGATGACACAAGCTAGGCAAACCTCTGGTCTCCTTAGGACCAGGTCCTGCCTACTAGATGAGAGACACAGTGCATGCTGTTGGTTACTTCCCTGTCACCTGTGCTACTCAGCTGTGTTGTTTGGGTGAATGGATCCCCACCCCAAGTTCCCCAAGTGGGATCCCACTGGCTTAAGCCAACCAATTTAATCCCACTCTCCTTACTATAGTGACTGGTTTGAGGGATCATTGGCTAATTAGTACATGACATTCCTCCTCTGACCACTACTGATGGGTAAAGAGTTGTGTGCATATGTGCTCAGCTGCTCAGTTGTGACTGACTCTTTGTGACCCCACAGACTGTAGCCTGCCAGGCTCCTCTCTGTTCCTGGGGATTCTCCAGGCAAGCATACTGGAGTGGGTTGCCATTTCTTACTCCAAGGGATCTTCCTGACCCAGGGATTGAACATCTCCTGTGTCTCTTACATTGGCAGGTGGATTCTGGGTAAAGAGTTGGGTCAGTCATAATGAGGCCTGAGCATTTTGTTTGTCAGCTGAGAAAGAAGCAGCTCTCTCACTGGACAGCTGGGATGCAGAGATAACATGACCTTACAGCAGTCATTTTCCTGACACAAGAGTACAACTTCCATAAGAGTTCTCTGAGTCACTGATCTAAAAATTTATGCATCTGCTTTTCATGGTCAATTATCAGCCTGAAAATGGTGCTACATACAGTGAAGGGAAGAGTCAGAAGAATTACAGAGTGAGTTGGAGCCTAATCAACTAGACCTGAAGCATGCCCAGTTTCAAAACTCTTAGTTACCTGATCCAATAAATTCCCTGGGTTGTTAAAAGCAGTCTAAAAAGTATTTCCTGGTACGTGCAAATAAAATCATCCTGGCATGTCAGGTATCCCACCTGAAATCTTTTCTAAACTTTTCAGTATCTGGAACTTGGTAGCTATAGAGTAGACACTCATAAATTCAATATTTTTGAAATAATTATTCTATTTAGAAAGAAACCCTAAAATAACTCAGATTTTCCCTTTGCGTGCTACCTGAAGATGCTGGATTAGTCTCCATAATTCTGCATTCTAAAGAAGTTACTTTCTCACTGCAATCCAACAAAAATCTTTGTTTACACTGCCTTAACTGTGATTATGTGCTGAAGGAAGCTATTGATGGGACCAATATGGTTTTTTCCCTAAACAGTGACAGAATAGATTCTCCAGTCCAAAAAAAGAAAAATGGATGTGAAATGCAGTCACAGCTGGCAAAAGTGATTAACCATAATAATGACTCACTTTTTCCTATTTACAAGGTTTTTAAAACAAGGAGTCTTATTTAAAGCTAGAGGTATTTTAAAAGGAGGAAAGAATGTACTTTCAGAATGTCTGATTATTGACTACTTGTGCACATGTGGATAAATGCAATCAACATATAGCCCAAAGTCTCATTTCTGGCAAAGAGTTTCATGTTCCTTCTCTATCAAGTGTTTTAGCAGAACCACTAATACATAGTGACATGATCTTTTTACTCAGTTTGAGTCTCTGGAAGAGAAATTGTGATGGCAGAAAATAGCTTGTATCAGAGAGCTTTAGGGATAAAGAACAAAAACCAAAGTGAGTCTCTCTGAACTAATAATAAAAAAATCTGGTTCCTATACTTTTGGGTCAGTAGGTCGTCTGTTCCCTCCGCATGCCATGTCTGTCTAAGAGGCCTGCTCTCAATATAGCAGGGAGCAGTGTGGTCCACCAGAAAAGGCCCAGGAGTGAGCTTTTGTCTCAGTGAGGCTGGGTGATCCTGGGCAAGTGTCTCAGCTGCTGTGAATTCAGGCTTCTCGCTGGTCAAGTCAAATGGCTGGGCAGTGATTGCTAAGCTGATACAGCTCTACATTTTGATAAATCTACACTGGATCTCAATCTACTACTAGTGTATTTGTACCAAAAGTCTAAAATGGCAAGCCAACCCCCAATCAGCCATTTTTAGCTTTTAAATAGTAGTTTTGAGTCTTCAACCCTGTGGACAGGTGAAAAGATCCATAAATATATAAAAATAGGGGAAAAAAATGATCCTGCCTTCAACAGTGTGAAATATGAATGGAGAGAAAGCCATTTCTATTTCAAATATATAATCACTTCAGCTGAGATATCTAGTATCATCGTGAACTTGATTATGAGATAAAAGAAGTGGGCCAGAGATGGCAATCATTTAATCTCTTAAGAACAGCTCTTCTGAAGAGCTTTTCACACTATGCTCCATAGACTTCTAGCAGGTTATGATCTGGCTAGAAAGAAAGCATAATGATAAGGAAAATTATGTTTTCAATAACATGCTTTTACAGTACAAGTCCTTCCACAAAGGAGGCAATAAAATGAACTCTGACCACTTTAACAGATGGCGTAATGGCTCCATGCACAGATGTGGCCTCTCTGAAAACAACAAGTTCATAGCCTTGATTGGAGGTTTAGGAATGAGCTGAACTTTCAAGTGTGATGTAGGAAAGATTACATACTTCCAGACAAGAAAGCTGAGTATTAGTGGGTTCAGATGCTTGGAGAGATGGGCTAAAAGAATAAAGCTTAATGAGCTTCATTTTGCTAATGCAACAAATAGAGTCGAAGATGAAATATGAACTCTAAACATTAAGCCATTTATAAATGCCCTGCTGATAATGCTGTTAGCCCCTGTCAGATAGGGAAGCTTGCTTTTTTAAAAGCATACTTCCTCGGAGTCAGAAAACACCAATTGTCAGGTGATGCTCATTTTCCCTAGTAGTATGATGTTTTTGAGTAGAATATATTTTTAATAATACATGATGGGACTGTGGAATTTTTTATTTACTTATTTGTGCTTTCCTTTTTTAAGAAAGGCAGATAAACTGAATCTAAAATTTATCTGGAGAAAGAAATATGCCAGGAGAATATTTTTTTCCAAAAAATAATAATGATATCAAAACAAAATATAAAGCCTCAGTGTGCTTATGGCCCAGGAATTAATGAAGGAGAATGGCATCCAGATGCACATACACACACACACACAAACATGGGAATTCAGTAGTGGTCAAAAGAGGCATTTCAAGTTGGTGGGGATAAAACAGGTTGGTAGGAAGAGGAGCTGGGATCATTGACCCTCTGTTTATCCATTTCGGGATGGCTGGAGTCTGTTTCCATGGCAGAGTCTGCTATGTGTTCAACAAAACTTGTTTCCTTTTCTTCCTGAGAACATAGCTAAGCCACATTTTCCAGTCTCCCTTGCAATTAGATGCCACTGGGAGTTCTGGCAACAGAATGATAATAATATAATAATATAGAAAGAAAGAATATCCATTGTTCCTTCTAATTAAAAGCCCTCACATTTCAAAGGAGTGTACAGGACCTGACAGTCACCCCAGGGACTGTGGCATGGCCAAATCCTGAAAGATATTCTCATCCTGTGTTAGCAGAGACTCACCAGTAATCCAAGGGATTAACTCTATATATTAATAACTTGGCTATAGGAACATTGTTTGAAAATTCTATCAAGTCAGGGCATAGTGTTATTTTTCTCACTAAGTGAGAGTACAGGAATTTATAAAAATTAAGATTTTTAAATGTTCACCCTACAGTTTTAAATAATCCATTTGGGAAAAATAAGATTTCACCTCTTAGGCCACTTCTGAATGATGTGCATCGCTGAGCCAATGGAAAATCTGGCCTTACTTCTGCATAATTACAATAAATTATTGATGGTTTTGTTTACAACATACTCTCAGCATTTAAAACCTCTGAGTCTGTGGACAATAATAAGCAACATAAAAAAATGAAACATTTCATAATGAAACAATTCCCTCAGATTATCAGAAGTACCCTGTTCACAAAGGCCATCTATAATGGCAAAGGCACACCAAATGGAATGAACACAAGGGCTTTTCCTATGAGAATTTCAGCCGAAGGAGATGAAGGTTCAGAGGGCATATGGCAAATGTTTAGAAAATTATGAAATGCAAAGAGAATGAACATGGGCAAATCAATCAAATCCTATGCTAAGATCAAGGGGCCCCAGGTCCAAGCGCAGAGAGAATACTTGAGCACTGACACGTGGAAGGGCGTCTTCATACAACAGCTAGGAGACAAGACTTCTTTTCTATCCCTGAAAGAGTGACTCCCAAGGTTAGTATGAGGGATGCTAAAAAGAAGGGATGCACCTCCTCCCCCCACCTTAATGAGGTCCCACAAAGTGCATGACCCTCTTGTCCTGATAGACCTGCTAGACCTCTCCCCACCTGCCCAGGACTGACAATCCATTCTCCAGGGGGTGACCACAGTGCCAGAAGCTGGCATGACATTTGCCTTCCAGAGTGGGTGGGAGGGCTAGGGAGTCTTCAAAGGTGTTAGGCTGAGAATGCAAGCTGGCTCATGGCGCAGTTTCAGTAATGTGTAAATCACATTTGGAGTGTGAGGGGATGTGTGTGTGTGTGTGTGTGTGTGATGCTTGGGGTGGGGCTCTTCCCAGCCTTGGGAAGAAACTGGACTCACCCATAAACGGCCACAGCAATACAGATTTCAGGGATTCAAATTACTGGCCCCATCCAGTGTGACATTTCCCTCCCATTATCCAGTCTCTCCTGCCTCCAGGCAGGGCCACATCATTGATTATGGAGTATTCCAGCCACTAAAAAAGATCCTGACGATCATTAAAGACGTTAAGTGCTGATCGGTGCTGGCGGAGAGAGTTAAAAGGTTCGTGCCCTTCTAGTAACAACTCCACGGGGCTATTTCAGGATATTTATTAAACAAATTAAGTATTTACATTGTGCACCAGCACAGGGGCAGAGCCACTGAGTGCCTCAGCATGAGAAGATGAAATAAGAGAATCTGTGTTGGGGAAACTGTTTTTCCAGGTTCCTAGAATTGGGGGCTGAGGACACACTGTTTTGAACAAGTCTGCATTAGGCAGGCATCAGAGGTGTCCCTGTGACCACCTGCGTGCAACTTTTTCATGTAGCGGAACCATGGGACCAGGAAAAGTTCATCACGAGCCCAGGTGTTTTCCTTGGAGGGTGTACCGTCTGTGTCTTAGAAAGTGGTGATTAAGGACTAGAAAAAGGGGCTTCCCTGATATTTCAGTAAAGAATCCGCCTGCAATGCAGGAGACCTGGGTTCAATCCCTGGGTTGGGAAGATCCCCTGGAGAAGGGAAAGGCTACCCACTCCAGTATTCTGGCCTGGAGAATTCCATGGACTGTACAGTCCATGGGGTTGCAAAGAGCTGGACACAGCTAAGCAACTTTCACTTTCAAGGACTAGAAAGACAATTAAGGAAATCTCCTTCAAAGCCTAAATGAAATGGGTCTACTCCTACAATTTTCCCCCCAAAATTAAGAATTTTAATGCCACAATGATGATGAACCTAACGTAAAAGTATTTTCTTGGCCTATGGTGCTATGGTTCCCTGTGGTAAAGGAATCCATGTTTTTCAAATACAGTGACAGTCCATGAATGCTAGGCCATCTGCATTATATTATTATTAGTTTTCCTCCTCACTTGACTGTAAACTTGCAGTTTTTACATTTTATTACATTTGATTCACTGTGTGGTTCTTAGGGTTGACACAGTGCCTGGCACACACTGGCATTCAAGGAACATGTGCTATATTGAACACGTGAACAGGAAAGTTTAGAAATGGGAGAAAAGCAATATCACTTACTCTCTAATAGTCTTAAACCAATTACTGTGATCACTGTGGCACTTTGCTTTCTGATTAGGGTAAGAAATTCTGTATCCTGCTAATTTAAATGTACTAGAAACATTTACCCCCCATCATTATAGTCTTGATTATTTCCACTTTAATGGCTGTATATGCTTTTATCCTCTGGAATAGGAAATGGCAACCCACTCCAGGATTCTCGCCTGGACACTCTGTGGACAGAGGGGTCTGGCAGGCTGTGGTCCATGGAGGCACAAAAAGTCGGACACCACTGAGCAGCTGAGCACACGTGATATTACCAAATGGATCTATAATAATTTACATGTCTGTTGGACTTTGGAAATGCCCTGGTCTCTCTGCTTTTATATCTGTGCCAGTGAACACATCCATTAAAAATCCTTTCTCTTGGAAATAGATTCTTGAGGACTTCCCTGGTGGTGCAGTGGATAAGACTCTGCCTGCCAGTGTAGGGGACATGGGTTCAGTCCCTGGTTTGGGAAGATTCCACCTGCCACGGAGCAGCCAAGCCCATGTGATACAACTCCTGGAGCCTGTGCTTCACAACTGGAGAGTAGTCCCTGCTCCCTGCACCTAGAGAAAGCTCACATAAAGCAAGCAAGACCCAGCACAGCCAAAAATAGATACATAGTAAAATAAAATTTAAAGAATTATATTAAAAAATAGACCTTTGAGTTCATTTATTTATTCATCAGATACACCCTAAAAGCCACTATGAACCAGGAGCATTAGGTTCTGAAGATGTAGGGGTGAGCCAAAAAGAAACAGTCCCTTGCAGCTTGTCGTCCAGCCAGGGAGAGCATTAAATAATTAAAGGAGGAAGTAGAATCACCAGCGTGCTGAGTGCCTTGTGCGCTGCGTGCTGTGCTGAGTCCTCAGCCGTGTCCGACTCTTGGCGACCTCCATGGACTGCAGCCCGCCAGGCCCCCCTGTTCATGGGGATTTTCCAGGCAAGAATACTGGAGTGGGTTGCCATGTCCTCCTCCAGGGGATCTTCGCATCCCAGTGATGGAACCCAGGTCTCCTGCATCACAGGCAGGTTCCTTACCATCTGGGCCACCTGGGAAGAGGAGCACCTCGGGAGAGAGACAGAAGGCGCCAGGAGAGGGCAGGATGAAGGAACCGGGTGCGGTCAGGGGAGTGGTCCCGAGGAAGCAGGATGGGGTTGAGATCGGAGTTAAGAGTTAGCAGGGAGGTGCCGGGCAGGGAAGAGCTGTCCAGCAGAGGGGACAGCATGGGCAAGGGCCTCGAGGCGAGAGACAGCAAGAACATCCAAGGAACTGGAAGAAGCCTTGCGGCCAGCGTGCACATGATGAGCACGGAGCCCAGTGACCGAGCAGCGTGACGGAGACCGCTCAGGGCCTGGTGGGCCACTTAAGGACTCTGGTTATAATCCAAAGGGCTATAGGAAGTTGCTGAACTGCTTCAGGGAGAGGGCTAACGTGCTTAAATCAACATTTTGAAAGTTCATCCTTGCTGAGGTAGGCAGAGTAATGGCCCCCCAAAGATGTCTGGGTTGGAATCCTGAAATGTACAGTTATGTTCCATGGGAAAGCGGGGAGAGGGTTGTATTACAAGAGAGAATTAAGGTCACTGATGTTACAATGGGAGGTTATTCCTAGATTATCCAGGTGGGCCCCGTGTAATCTCAAGGGTCCTTAAAGGTGGAAGAGGGAAGGAGAAGGCTCAGTAATGAGTCAGAGAGAGACTGGAAGATGCTAAGCTGCTGGCTTTGAACATGGAGGAAGGTGCCATGAGCCAAGGAATGCAGGTGGCCTCCAGAATCTGGAAATGAATCTTACCCTTGAGCCTCTGGGTGTAATGCAGTCCTGCTGACATCTTGATTTTGGCCCAGCGAGGCCCATTTTGGATTTCTGGCCTCCAGAATGGAAAGCTGACAAATGTGTGTTAAGTCACTAAGTCTAGGGTAATTGGTTATGGCAGTCATAGGAGATTAATACCAGGGAGGAGATCATGAATTTGGCTTTGGATGGTTAAGTTCTGTATGTCCTAGACGAAAAGAGTATGGACATTTCCAAGTATTCATCTGTTAGTTACTTTTCTAATACGTTGTTGCTGTTTAGTTGCTAAATCCTGTCTGACTCTTTTGTGACCCCATGGACTGTAGCTTGCCAGTCTCTTCCCATGGGATCTCCCAGGCAAGAATACTGGAGTGGGTTGCCATTTCCTTCTCCAGAGGAGATTCCCGATCCAGGGATCAAACCTGGGTCTCCTGCCTTGGCAGGCAGATTCTTTACCACTGAGCCACCAGGGAAGTCCTTCTCTAATAAGTTACATGGTAATTTTTTTTGCCACACCCACAGAATATGGGATCTTAGTTCCTGAACCAGGGATAGAACCTATGACCTGTGTACTGGAAGCATGGAATCTTAATCACTGGCCTGCCAGGGAAGTCCCATCAGTTACATGATTTTTAAAGAAATCTGACTTTTCAGGACTCCAGTTATATGTTACATTTAAAGTCAGTTCTACTTCTAAATCTCTTATAAGCTTGAAAAGAAACAAATATGTTTTTACCTTAGATTCTTGTCAGTACTTGGCAATCATTGGGGGAAAAGTGATATTAAAAACCACTGGATCTAAACTAAAGGGGGAAAAGATTCCATTCAAAAGGCAGCCCATATATAAAATTATCTTAAAATACTTTAATAAAAAATGTGTTGAATTTATGTAGAGAAAACTACAAAATTCCATGGAGACATACAAAAGGATATTTTTAAATGTCCATATGTGTATTTCTGGATGGGAAGACTGAACACTGTAAAGATGCCAAATTCTTCCTGATTAATTTATAGATTGAATACAATTTTTATCAAAACCCCAAAGGGAGGTTTTTGGAACTCCACAGAAATGATTCTACCATTCATCTGGAAAATAAATAGGCAGGAAGAGCCGAGAACAATGTGAAAACAAGAAATAGCAGGTTTCAGAACATATCAGAAGAACTGGGGTGGAGGGAGTGTGTTCCTGGTGTAAGAATATGGGAAGAGAGAGGATCACAGCCTGGACCCCCTCATATGTAAAAGAACTTGATACAGAATATGATAATCGAGGCATTTTATATAAACAGAGAGTATCTATTATAACAAATGATAAAGGGGAAACTGGCAAGCAGTTTGGAAGCACAAATGTTTAGATCATGACCCTATGCTAAATACACAACTAAATCCCAAAGCACTAAACAATCTGAAAATTCAAACCAACCTAGAAAATGGAAGTGGATATTCACCTGGTCTCTAGATGCAGAAAACTTTCTCAGTATAAACACACTGGGAAAAACTTGTGAAGAAAAAGATCATGGGTTTGAATACATGAAAACTTAAAATTTTGTGGATCAAAAAAATCATTATAGAAATTAAAGGAAAATAGCACACTGGAAAAATTAGCTGTGATAAAAATGGAAATGGGTAAATATTCTCATATGGAAGAGAAAATAGGCAAATGACATGGATAGATAATTCACAGAAGGGGGAATAGAAAGAGCTAATCAACATGTGAAAATGTTCAATATTACTAGCAATCAGGGGAATACAAAAATGAGATACTGTTTTCACCTATTAGCTTATCAAAGATTTGAAAAATAAATAACATTCAGTCATCAGTGAGAGCACAGAGGGGCGGATGCTGAAAGAAGCAGTGTCATTTTCAATGAGGCAATTTAGTAAGAGGAACCAGGAGCCGTAAAAGTGAAAAAGATTAAGTTCATGCTCTCCAGTATGGTCTTCCTCAAACTAGGAACCTCTCTGAAGGAAATAGCCTAACAGTGTGAACAAATATGTTGATTGGAGGGCTACTTATGGGACTTCCCAGGTGGTGCTAGTGGTAAAGAACCCACCTGCCAATGCAGGAGACAGACGTGGGTTTGCTCCCTGGGTCGGGAAGATGGGCATGACAACCCTCTCCGGTATTCTTGCCTGGAAAACCCCATGGACAGGGAAGCCTGTCGGGCTACAGTCCAGGGGGTCACAAAGAGTCGGACAGGACTGAAGTGACCTCCCAGGCAGGCAGGGCTGTTTATAAACTGAAAATGGCAAAACGGTTGAAAAGCATGGGGTCTAAAATTCATTTATTTTAACAAAAATGTGGAGAGCAACAAAAAAGACTACATACTAAAATATTAACAACTGTTGTTCCTGATTTGCTGGGAATGTGGTTGGTTTTTATTCTCTTTTTCTTACCTTTTTCCATTTCGGAAATAACTGCACAAGGAGTATTTGTTACTTTTGTAATCAGATCTCTTCCCCCACCATACACATGCACAAGAACCGCTCCCCCCAGCCATACACACACACACACACACACACACGCACGCTCACGAAGGCCCTCAGCGCACACACATTTTTGTCAGCTTCCCACTGCATGCCATCACTAGCTAAGGGAAAATTCATGGTGGATAAAATCATCCTGTGAGTGATGGCCAACAAAGGAGAAACGCTGAGCACTGGGAGGGCTTAGATAACACGAGCGTAAGGAAAGGAGGGAAAGGCACGATGTTAGGGACGGCCCTGGGGAAGGGCCGAGGGTGCTCAAACGCGCCCGCAGTCTGCCGCGGGCACACATCCCTCCGAGTTTTCCTTCTGTGACTGCACGGGCTGACTGTTGAGCGCACTTGACACTCATTACAAGAAATACATCCCCGGACGGAAGTCTTCCTGAAATCAGCTCCCAGCGGGGAAGGAAAACAAAATAGAACCTTTTCTTAGTTTGCATCAAACCGCAGGCACAGGGAGGAAGCTCGCCTGAAGCTCGCGCTTGGCCTTCTCACCTCTGGGGCAAGGCACAGAAGAGGCGCGCTGAGACGGGGGTGGTCATCTCTGCACCCCCACCAGCCCCGCCCCGCTCGGCGAGGTGGGCTGCGCTGAGGACTCAGACCTGCCCCCTGTCGCTCCGGCCCCCGGGGGAGAGCAGGCCTAACCTGCTCGGGATGCATCCAGTTCCACCCTCGGCCCAGAAGAAGAGCACGTAGGCATGCTTTTCCTTTCAGAGACTGTAGAAGTCACTCAGCTCACTCTTTCCATTTTATGGAGGAGGAAAGTGAGGCTCAGAAGCGCTAGTCAGCTTTCCTAAACTTACACATCCAGCTGGCAACAAAAGCAGATCAGAAACCTGATCTGTTATCGTTAATGATAACTCTGGGCTTTCTGCGACCAGGAACACCTTTGTCAGAAGTCCACCGTGGCTTCTATGCTTGTTGTTTACTGGCTAAGTCCTTTGCGCTCTTTTGTGACCCCATGACTGGAGCCCACCAGGCTCCTCTGTCCCCGGTATTTCCCAGCAAGAACACTGGAGCAGGCTGCCATTTCCTCCTCCAGGGGATCTTCCTGACCCAGGGATGGAATCCATGTCTCCTGCGTTGGCAGGCGGTTTCTTTGCTGCCCAGCCACCAGGGAAGAGAGGTGGTATTTTGCATAGAACACCAGCAGCTCAAAGCTCCCTAGCCCTGCATGTAGCACCAGGAACCAGGCTCTGGGAGTCCTGTTTCCAACTCCTTGATGACTCTCCCTTTAGGCATGGGACAAACTCTGGGATGAGGATACTTCATTGTGCAATCAGCCAAGCTGTTCACAGCCACGCAGAATTACTGGCTGAGGAAGACCTGGACCTGGAATGCCCTAGACCATGACATCACACTGAGTGTCCTCCCCCGAGCTCCAGAGAACATTCCAATAATTAGGGGCTGGGAAAAGAAAGCACAAAAACATTTCAAAATATTAGTGCTTCAAAATTACGTAGTTAGTGCACAGTTGAAAATTTTCCATTGACGTTCTTAATTATGTTTTTCTCTCATAGATGCCAGGTTGTCCTTAAGAAAAGAGCCCTTAGCAAAATTTGAGCTTAAAAGAAACACTGGCATCAAAATGAGAGGAATTCCATCATAAAACATTTTTTAATTAATGCTACATGGATAGGTATAACCTTGAGTTTTGGGCACTGGTGAGGAAGTGAGCGATTAGAGGCAAGTGAGTGCTCCTGGAGATGAGAGCTTTGATCGATTTGACAGAGCACCTAACTGGAAGGATAAAGAGTGGTGAGGATCAAGGGGAAAGTCGAATGAGCAGATCAGAGACAGCGTCGAGGCCAGCGGAGACCGTGAGCGCTACGGGAGCCTGAGCTACAAGACGAGCTGAGCGCGGAAGCCTTCTCAGAGCTCAGGGCCAAGGATGAAAAATCTGCGAAGCGCAATGGAAAGTAACCAAAAATGAAATACGTTCTTCTTATAATATTAACTTACCCCTCAGTACCTTAGAAGACTTCAAGAAGAATTTTATAAAATATATAGTACATTCTTGACTTTGGATTTGTGAAAACTAAAGCCTTAATAATATTGTTCTTTGTGGATATGTAGATATTAGTGGTATGTTTCCTAAAAGCAATCAAACAAAGGTACTCTTCATCACACATGTTATTTAATAAACTGTTAGAGGGTCTTGCCATGGTGAAAAGGCAGGAAAAATAGGTAAGAGAAATTAATAGGAAAGGAATACCACTAATTACGGAAGTCATGCTTATATAACCCAACAAACTCAAAGGAATCTACTACAAATTGCTGAAATAAAATAATTCAAGAATATTTACCATGCAAAACATACTACAGAATAACAATAGCATTCCTTAATGACAGTAATTAATATTTTTGTTTTGAAAAGAGATTTCTCTTATAACAATGTCAAAATATATTTTTTCTTAACATACTTTTATTGAGTACCTACTTGGTAACTAACCTGAAAAAGCAATACATAAAGAATTCTCAAAACTCAACAATAAGAAAGTAAACAACAGAATAAAAGATGGGCAAAAGACTTGAACTAAAGAAGATATACAGGGACTTTCCTGGTGGTCCAGTGGCTAAGACTCCATGTTCCCAATGCAGGGGGCCCTGTTGGACCCCTGGTCAGGGAACTAGAACCCAGATGCCGCATCTAAAGATCCCTGCTGCTGCAGCAAAGACCTGGTGTAGCCACATAAATAAATATACACAAAGAAGATACACAGATGTAAAATAAACTCATGAAAAGATTTTCAGTGTCACTGGTCACTAGGAAAATACAACTGGAAACCACAATGAGATAACCACCACACGTCTTACAGAGTGGCTTAGTTTACAAAGACCACGTACCGTGGAAGACGTGGAGCAGCTGGGATTCTCATTCACCGCTGGCGGGAATGAAAACGCTTTGCAAAGTCTGGCAGTTTCTTAAAACATGAAACACACACCTACCATATAATCTAGCCATTCTACTCCTGGGGGTTTACCCAAGGGAAAAAGCACATATACAGAGACTTGTACCTGAATGGCATAGCAGCTTTGTTTGCAACCTCCAAAACCAAAAAACCCAACTGGCCATCAACATGTGACTGGATAAGCCAACTCTTGCACATCAATAAAATGAAATACTACTCAGGATTAAAAGGGATGAACTGCTGATAACATGGATAAATCTCAAAGTAATTAGGCTGAGTCAAAGAAGCCAGGTCAAAAAAAGAGTACATATTGAGCGATTCCATTTATATAATATTCTAACAACGGGAACAAGTCTGCAGTGTCAGAGAACACATCAGTGGTTTCCTGTAAAGAAGCAGCAGGAAGGTGAGAAGGGGAAGGAGGCCGGGACTGCCAAGGCATACCAGGAAACACTGGATGGTGATGACTGTCTTAATTATCACTTGATACACATCTCAAAAGCCACTAAACTGTATACTTTATGTGCAGTTTATTACATGTCAATTATATTGCAATAAAGATCTTGAAAAATGCTTTAGGTAGAAAATCACTTATACCATCATCTTTTATAATGGCAAAAACCCAGTAGGAAATCCAAGTGTCCCACGAAAAGAAAACAGTTCAGTAAACTACAGTTCATCAATTTACCATAAAGCTTTTCTGTTGTTAAATAATGTATGTGATGCCACGTAGATATAAATTAGTATTCTCTCATAGTAGAATATAAAGTGATATATACAACATTACCACAACTATACAAAATCCTGCCAATTACATATGGCTGAAGACTAAAAGAGGCCATGGAGAAACCTAAAAGTTGTCATCGTAGAGTAAGAAATTATACGTATAGATGTAGAGTTGCTGAAATAAATTTTTCTTTTTTAAAAAAGAATAGGATGTTTGGTTTTCAAGAGTTTTGTTAACATCTTTCTAAAGCTCTCTTAAAGTAGTCAGTAAGTTCAGGGACTTGTCTGGTTGCCCAGTGGTTAAGAACCTGCTTTGCAATGCAAGCAACATGGGCTCAATCCCTGGTCCGGGAAGTAGGATCCCACACGCCACGGGGTGCAGCGACTACTGAGGTCCACATGCCCCAGAGGCCACGCTCCACGGGCAGAGAGAACCCCCTCCTCCCCGTGAGAGCTGGGAAGGCCTGCACACGGCAACGAAGACCCTGCACGCCAAAATAAAGAAATACAGGGTCTTGATTCTTTTCTAAAAAATAATTTAAAAAATGAAGTTTTCAGGAAGTTCAGCAGTAAGGAGACAAACCAAGTGAAATTTCAGTGCTGACTCTCCAACAAGGCAGTAATTATTTGCCTCTTTTCTCTCTCTTTCCAGTACTGTGTGATCTCTCCATCCCCAGGACACTGCTTTCTTCAAGGCCTTGCCATTCTCGCCCCAGCCCCATCATCTGCACACTAAACCTCAGTCTCCACGCTGCCTTCAAGACAGACTACATCACCCATTCCCCTCATTGAAACTATCAGAAGACTCCACGCTGCCCACATAATAGGGTTAGCTACTTAATATCAGTCTCTCAGGAGCTATTGCAACCCCTGCTTCCACCCTTATTTCTCACATTATTTCCTTATTCCCAGACTCTTACTTCTTAGTCCTTAATTCCTAGGCACCACCCTAGGTTCTGGGAGTATAAAATGGAATATTATTTGTGTGATGGCTAATGTTTTGTACCACCTTGGCTAGACTATGGTGCCTATCTGTTCGGTCAGACACCAGTCTAGGTGTTGCTGGGAAGGTTAGTTTTTAGCTATGATTAGCCTCTAAGTCAGGAGACTTTGAGTTGACAGGTTACACTCCAGATGGGTGGGACTCACCCAACCCTTTGAAGGTCTTATGAGAAAAGAGTGAAGTTTCCCAAAGCAGAAGTGATTCTGCCTCCAGGATGCGGTATAGTACCCTTGTCTGAGGGGCTTCCCTGGCAGTCCAGTGGTTAAGACTCCACATTCCACTGCAGGGGCAAGCGGCACAGACAGGTTCTATCCCCCGTCAGGGAACTAAGATCCCACATGCCGTATGGTATGGCCGAAAAAGAAATAAATATAAATTAGAAAAAGAAAAGAAACCTGGCTGAGTCTGAAGACTTCCCTGTGGACTGCAGACTTGCCAGCTCACAATCAGTAGCCAATTCCTTAAAATAAACCTCTCTCCATACATATATGTATCCCATTGTTTCTATGTCTCCGGAGAACTCTAATGCCATGATGGATCCTACAGGTGTGGAACTCATAGGCCAACCCAGGAAATAGAAATATACACAGATAATTAAATCCAACTTAGAGGGCACCAGAGTAGCCCTTCTGCCATAAACAGTGAAAGATACATTTTTAAAAATGGTTTTCAGAGATTGGACAGCGAAGAGCTGGGTCTGTGATTCTGGAGAGGAAAAGCAAAAGAAGCGGGCCCGATGACTGTCCTGACTTTCCGCCCAGCAGTGCCCTCCAAACTGAGATGCAGGGGAAGGAAACTCAGGCGGGGGAAAGTGGCCGCCCCGAGCTGAGGAGACAGAGGTCAGAGTTCAGGGCACGAACGTGTTAGTCTCTCGGTCGTGTCTGATGCTCTGCAACCCCATGGAGGGTAGCCCGCCAGGCTCCTCTGTCCGTGGGCTTTCCCACAGAGCACCTAACGTATTCAGCACCAGGAGCATGTCATTTCTTAAACACCTCTCTCCTCTGCGTGACGGAATTATTTTCAGTAATAATCATGTAATAATCAGCAGTAACCATTATGTTCTTGATTTAGTCTCTGGTTTTAAAACAAATGCAAAGAGGAGAATAAACATCATTTTATCAAATTTTAATCAAATTTTGGTAAAATGGTTCAGGTGTAAACTAAAATTTCTACCTAACAAACATAAATAGGATGTCTTGCATTGTCTACTTGGTTTCACTATTTTACATTTTAAACACAAAGTAAACCTCCTAAGTGGTCACATACAAGGAAAGACTTAACTCACATTATTTATTTTCACAACCATGGTGCTATCATTGTTTATACCACCCCTAGTCACTTTTATAATTAATTCTTATTGGAGTAGAGTTACTTTGAGTGTCGTGTTAGTTTCTACTGTGTCCACGCGGCCTCTCTCTTCTGGGTCTCCTTCCCGTTTAAGTCCCTACCGGGCATCGGGTCAGTCCCTGTGTGTACAGCATGGTCTCATTAGTTACCTATTTCATACATAGCACCAATAGGGCATATATGTCAATTCCTTTTCCTCCTTGGTATCTACACAAGTGTTCTCTATAGCTGTGTCTCCACTTCTGCTTCGTAAATAAGATCACCTACACCATTTTCTAGATTGCGCATACACAAATCTGCCGTTTAAACAGGGGAGTTTCTTATACTGTAGGAGATGGGAACAAAAACTGTTGGGTTGGCCAAAAAGTTCATTTAGGTTTTTCATAAGATGTTTATGGAAAAACCCAAAAGGACTTTTTGGCCAACCCTACATATTCAAAGCCAGTTCAAATGATTCTGAGTGGCTACTGTTGGAAACTCAACTGTTTCGGGTCCCTTGGACTGCAAGGATATCAAACCAGTCAATCTTAAAGGAGATCAATACTGAATATTCATTGGAAGGACTGAGGCTGAAGGTGAGGCGCCAATACTTTGTCCACCTGATGAGAAGAGCTGACTCATTGGAAAAGACCCTGAAGCTGCAAAGACTGAAGGCGGGAGGAGAAGGAGACGACAGTAGATGAGATGGTTGGATGGCGTCACCAACGTGATGGACCTGAGTTTGAGCAAACTCTGGCAGATGGTGAAGGACAGGAAGCCTGGCGTGCTGCAGTCCGTGGGGTCGCAAAGAGTCGGACACGACTGAGCGACGAACAGCAGCAGCAGCATCAGCTAGGAAGTGCTGCTCTGTGCTTTCAAAGTGAGCGCGTGTAGCTGTTTAACAAAAGGAAGCTAGAATAACGTGCGATTTAAAGTTTACATATGTATTATTAAAACTCAGAAGTAACCTCAGCAATTGTTTAGAATGTAGGCCAACAAAAGTCTTATTCCCCGCCCCACCTGTATTTTGTCATCTGATTAGTCAGAGTTGTAGGGACATGAGGACAGATAAAAGATAGGCTTTTAATTATTTTGATAATTATTTAAAATTCTCTTCAGACTTTGTTGTTGTTCAGTCAGTCGCTAGGTCATGTTGGACTCTTTGTCACCCCATGGGCTGCAGCACGTCCTTCACTGTCTACTGTCTACTG
This sequence comes from Cervus elaphus, assembly GCF_910594005.1. Classification (NCBI taxonomy): domain Eukaryota; kingdom Metazoa; phylum Chordata; class Mammalia; order Artiodactyla; family Cervidae; genus Cervus; species Cervus elaphus. The sequence continues at coordinate 2,017,220 of NC_057826.1, read as the reverse complement.
GCATTTGCTCGAACTCATGTCCATCGAGTTGGTGATGCCATCCAACCATCTCATCTTCTGTCGTCCCCTTCTCCTCCCACTTTCAATCTTACCCAGCATCAGGGACTTTTCCAGGGAGTCAGTTCTTTACATCAAGTGGCCAAAGTATTGGAGTTTCAGCTTTACCATCAGTCCTTCCAACGAATATTCAGGGCTGATCTCCTTTAGGATGGACTGGTTGGATCTCCTTGCAGTCCAAGGTACTCTCAAAAGTCTTCTCCAGCACCACAGTTCAAAAGCATTAATTCTTGGGTGCTCAGCCTTCTTTATGGTCCAACTCTCAGATCTGTACCTGACCACTGGAAAACCATAGCTTTGACTATAAGGATCTTTGTCAGCAAAGCGATGTCTCTGCTTTTTAATACACTGTCTAGGTTTGTCATAACTTTTCTTCCAAGGGCATATCTCTGAACTCCCAGCCCAAGTTGGACCGCTCCCTCACCCTGACCTTTGGTGCACCTGGGTTGAGAGTGGCTGAAAGTCTGGAATTTGCAGGATGGAGTCCCTCAGGGAAGGAGCTGTGCAGAGAAAGCGCTCCAGGATCTGCTTGGGATACCCTGAGATATGCAGGGATGAGAATGCAAAAACCTGGGAAGGAACTGCCAGGGATGAGCCAGCTGAACAACTTGATCTCAGGCAGGGCTTTTTCCTGTCAAGACTGGAGAGACTGCATTGAACACGTGGGCTATTCAGTAGACTCAAGAAAAGCCATACCTCAGGAGCAGGGCTAAATTAGTTGTAGAGTAAAGGGAACTCTTAAACTATACAGTTCACCCTTGAACACCACAGGATTGAAATGCATGGGTCCACTTACGCATGGATTTTTTTCCCAATAAATATAGTACCTGTATTTTCATTTTACAGATCTTTAACTAAGTGTGGGTAAATCTTTGGGTCTGATTATAGATCACAGAGAGTGAAGTCACTCAGTCGTGTCCAACTCTTTGCAACACCATGGACTGTAGCCTACCAGGTTCCTCTGTCCATGGGGTTTTCCAGGCAAAAATAGGAGTGGGTTGCCATTTCCTTCTCCATAAGAGCACAGTACATGGATTCAAAAGAACTAGGGTCTGAGTCCTGATTCTACCCAAACTGTTTCAGCTTCCTGACCTTGGGTGAGTCATCTTTCAATTTCTGGTTTTTCATGCAGACAGCAGTAGGTGGGTTTTTGACTACAAGAGGGTCAGTGCTCCAATCTTCCCATTGTTCAGGAGTCAATGTACAAAGCTTATAAATATGCCTTGAAAAATTAAGCCGATTTGCAAGTAAATTTAACACCTGCCAGAAATAAATCTCAATACTCAAAAGGAGGCATCAAAACCTTGACTCTCGACATCAGAACACTCATAACTGTGGTAGGCAGAATTTCAAAGAATGGCCTTCAATATTCCATATCCTCTAGTTCCCAGACTCTGTAAATGTTATGAGAGATCATTCCCATGATTGTTATATAATCCAGATGGCCCTAATCTAATCACATGAGCCCGAAAAGCAGAAAGCTTTCTCCAGCTGGAAGCAAAAGAGGAGATCAAGAGGCTCAAAGAGTTAAGAAGCATGTGACACACCATTGCTGCTTTGAAGACAGGACCATGTGAGAAGGAATGCAGGCATCTTCAAGAGCAGAGGGTGGACTGGCTGACAGCCAGACAGAAGACAAGGGCCTCTGACCCACAGCCACAAGGGATTGGGTTCTACCAACAACCCTGCCTGGAAGCAGATTCTTCCCGTGAATTTCTAGATAAGAGCTCAGCGCAACCAACCTTGACTCTAGGCAGAGAACTCAGCAGAACACATCAGACTTACAACCTGCAGAACTGTGAGATAAAAACAGGCTGCTCTGAGCTGTTAGGTTTCTGATAATTTGTCACATAGCAATAGAAGACTCATAAAGTCTATATAGAATACAATAAAAATTATTGTACATGCTGAAAAGAAAATATGACCCAGAAACAGGTGAAAATTCAGTCAAAAGAAAGAACCAGAAACACCCAAGATGACAGAATTGATAGATAAGGACTTTTAATTATAAGTGTGCTCCAGGACTTAAAAAAGAATAAATAAATATACTGAAGAGAGGAGTGGAAAATACAACAGAAACCAAATGGAATTTCTAGAGACTAAAAGTATAAGCTCTGAAGCGAATAGTTCATGGGATGAGCTCAACAGCATATTAGACATTACAGAAGAAATTCTTTGTAAAGTTAAAGAAATGGAAATAGAAACTTTCCAAATTGAATCTGAGAAAAAAAGGTTGAACGTGAAATGGAAAGAACATCAGTGACTTGTGGAGCAACACACAGTGGTCTAATTTATATGTAACTGCAGTACCAGGACATCAGGGGAGAAGAAAAACAGTTGGAGGAATGATGGCCAAACGTTGTCCAAATTTGGTGAACACTAGAATCCTCCTGATCCAAACTCAACACACTCTTAAGCAGGATAAATAAAGAACATTATGAAAAGGAACATCATAATCAAATTGCTGAAGACAAACAAAAACCAAATCTAAAAGTAGCTAGTGAAAAAGACACATTTAGAGAAAAAGATATATTAAAGTTACCATTGACTTATCAGAAATAATGGAAACTAGTTAGAATGGCAACTTTGAAGTGTTGAAATATCCTTCAAAAATGAAAGAATAAAAACATTTTCAGACAAACAGAAGCTGAGAAAATTTCCAGCTAGACTAGGAACGTTAAGGAGGTTCTTTAGGTTTATAAAAAAAATATAGCATGGAAAACTATATCTACACAAAGGGAAGAAGAGTCCTGGAAATAAAGGTAAGAAAGGAAGAGAGAGAAAAAAAAGGAGAAACAGGAAATATAAAGATGACAGGCTTAAACCCCACCATATTGATAATTACATTAAGTGTAAATATGATAAACACTGATTAAAAAGCAGAGATTGTCAGAATGAATAAAAAAGTGACACAACTATATGCCATCCTTAGGAAATCCACCTTAATCATAAAGGCATAGATAAATTAATAGTGAAAGAATTTTAAAAAGATAACAGAGGAGGAATGGCTATATCAATATCACTTCACAACAAAGAATATTATCAGGGATAAAGAGATATTGTATAATAATAACATAGTTAATCAATCAAACAGGAAGACATAATCCTAAATGTATATATACCTAATAACAGAGCTTAAAAACACATGAAGCAAAAATCTGAGAGAACTCAAAGAAGAAAGAGACAAATTTGATAACAGACAAATCTATTATCATAGCTGACTATTTAATACTCCTCTGGCAGTAAATGATAGAACACAAAGAGAGAGTATTGGTAAGAATAATGTGACTAAATAACACTATGAACCAACTTGACCTAACTGACATTTATAGAGCCCCACTCTCACATCTAAAAGATGTTCATTCACTCTATTTCTCATGGAATATTCACCAAGACAGATGAAGAGACACAAAGAAAGTTACAATAAATTTAAAGGAATTAAACAGAATTAAATTAAAAATTAGCAACCAAAAAAATCTGGAAAATATCCAATTATTTGGAAATTAAGCAATGTATTGGTTAATAACCCATGGTCCACAGAATAAAATACAAGGAGAATTAGAAACTATTTTGAACTGGATGATAATGAAAACACAAAATTTCTGGACTGCAGTTAAAGCAGTGCTTATATGGATATACAAAATTTTAGATGCTGACATTGAAGATGAAATAAAAAAAGACTAGAATCAGTGATGGAGACATCTACCTGAAGAAGTCATAAAAGATCGAGAAAAGCAAAACAAGTAGAAGGAAATAATAAATATAACAGCAAAAACCAATTAACGAGAAAATGGAAGAATAATACAGAAAATAAATGACACCAAAGATGATTTTTTAAGAAGATCGATAAAATTAATAAACCTCTAGCCAGACTGACGAGAGGTTTATTCCTATATATTCCAAATATAGGAATCCAAATTCCTATATTTGGATTGAAAGTGATACAGATCTTAGTTATTAGAAATATTGTTACGAGAATATCATGTATAATTTGTGCTAACAATTTTGAACTTAGATGAAATGGACACATCGCTTTTACATTTAACATTTCTTCTAAAAAAGAGAGCAAGAAAGCAGAAAACACACTCAGAAGTGAATACAGCAAAATGTCCAAATCTGTTAAATTGGGTTGATAGGTCCGTGGGTGTTTGTCATGTTTTCTTCATGCTTGAAATGCTTCAAAACTGAAATTCTAAATTAGCCGAGGAAAAATTATTTCTCGGGATCATTCAATCAACAAATACGTGTTGATCATCTACTACGTGGTGGCGCCGCAGCGGGTCCTGGGAACGCGGCGGGCAGTCAGAGAGACAAGACTCCGCCCAACGCGGTGCCCCGGGCTGGCGACGAACAAGGAAACAGACACGATGCGTGCGGATTCGGTGAGCGCTGCGAGCGAAACGTGCTCGCCAAGGGACGGGGCCGCAGGGAAGCAGTCACACCCGAGAGCCGGGGGAAGTGAGTTCAGCAGGGGAACACTGCAGACGTGGGGGCCCCAGAGCTAGGCCGAGCTGGAAAGATTAGAAAACAAAGTGGTTTGCGAGGAGACTGGAGAGGCTAGATGTCTCAGTACAACAGCATGTCACTGGAGGTTTTAAACAGAAGAGCTGGCTTTAAGGCACGTGGGTCAGCAAATAGAAAATGGATCGTCGGAAGCAGAGGC